>NW_027176927.1:5507869-5580369 GCF_023349555.1 Cebidichthys violaceus
CCTTCATGCAAACACATATGCCAACAAACAGTCACGCACAAACACATACACACATACAGCACTGATCAATTGTTGCCTTCAGGCTGTGGTGGCTTGCCGTGACTGAGGAGGGAGCCTGGTTAACATCCAGTGGTTCACCGCAGTGCAGTGTGCATTCACTTACAATAGTTCCCTCCATCACAGAGACCAGCCAGAAAAACACTCTTTACCATATCATTATAAGTGCATGCTCACTACCATTCACATCAAAATGAGGGCTTATCTTTCAGTCTGTTCTAATTATGTGATATTAAATATATATATATATATATATATATATATATATATATATATATATATATATATATATATATAAAAGATAATGAAACATTTAACAACAACAAATATAAAGCTATAAATTCAGAAGCAGGTAACCAGAGGGGGTGAACAGGTTGTAATGAACCCATGTTTGAAGTTTTATTCATGTTTAGGGCAAGGCGAGTGGCAGATGTCAACACTTTCAACAGGGATCTTAATCACAACCGCTATTGAATTATGTAACTCAAGATTATACAGCATCAGTTCCATTGAAGCATTAAACAGCATTTGTTTTACCCATTTTTTTTTCTTTACAAAGATGGTCATGTGCAAGAAGTCCACGCTTTATGCAGAAGCAAGCACAGCTACACCCTTTTATGTAATCATGTAGAGGCAAAGAAATAAGCTGGGGGTAGTAGAGAGGGAAAAACAAAGAGGTACAGAGATGAAAAGGGAAAGAACTGCCGCAGTTTACGAGGCAGCGAATGATTATCGAATGGTTCTAATAAAAATGGAAATAAGTGATGTAAAGGAAGATACAGAACAGCTGTCCACAGTCACAAGGGTCATGATGGGGCCATCAGTAGTCAAAAGGTTACAAAGGTGGATTTAAACCAGAAGGTGTAGATGCCTATTGGTCGGAAATCTTCTTCAACAGCTACTGCTGAGATGCCCTTGAGCAAGGCACTTAACCCCCAAACTGTAAAAGCAGAACCAACAACAGAAGATTACAGTTACACTGGGCTTCTCCTAGATACCAATCGTGCCAGTGCATAAACTAAGTGCAGGGCCGTGATGAAGATCCACATGCTTGCGCAACAAAACCCTGCATTAGGGTGGAAATATGATGATATCTCCATGATCTCACTTTATGTTCTCCATCGCAAGTGTGTGACATTTTCCTCACACAAATCCTCTGTAGGACATCAGTGTGTTTCCCTCTCTCCAGCATCACAGTGATAATGAAAACCAGCCATTACACAATGACACAATGGTTTTATTCTCATTACAGAGATATATCGTATCGATGTGTCCCTGTGCATGATGTGCCTTAAAAACAAACAAACTAAATCAACTATTCTACTGTTTTTGATACGCAGGTCCTGCTTGTCCGCCCAAGACTACTACTCTGCATTGTGAAGATACTGTACAGGATTTAAGAGCAACTTGATCTGAACATTAAGGTTCGAAAGCATCTGAAAATATATTAATTACTACAAAATGAACACACAACATGACAAGTGCATGACAAAGTAGGCTAAAATATCCCACAATGTCATATGCAGCCTACTACAATGTGATGTTGAAGGATTGATTAATCAATTAGTCCATTAAAAAAATGAATCAGCACTATTTTGAAAATAGTTTTAGTCATTTTCAAAGCAAAATGCCAAATATATGCTGGAGGATTTCATGTGTTTCTTTGTCATATATAGTAGAAAACGTTTGGTTTTGGACTGTTGGTTGAATAAAACAAACTAATTAAGTAAATGACGTTGAGCTGTGGGCCTTACATTTGCCACTTTTTCACTATTTTCTGAAATTTCACAGACAAAACAATGAATCTAGATTAATAAACAGAATAAGGCGATGATACAAATAATAATTTGATGCAGTCCTAAACACAAGAGAGCTCAATATCATGCTTTTATGTAAACATATACATTTTCAGATACTCTAGAAACTTTTAGCACAATGCACCATCACAAATGAGAACCGGAAATATTGGAATTAAAGAACGGCCTATTTTGTCCATGTCCTGAGGACTTGCGTTTCATAAACAGCGGTATTGTCCTTTGAACATTAAGTGCAAATGTTATTAATGCTTCCATCTGTGAGTTTTCCAGATATATAAATAGCATTGAAGCTTTTAAAAAGTACTTCTGACCAGTCTTTAAAGCATAAATCTTTCTCCAAGTGCAGTTCAAAATGGCATGTCTTGTTGCACCTGACATTCACCGTAACAGCTTCAGTCCAACTCATCTGTGCTGCACCATCAACTGACACACAGTGCAGGTCAGTGACGAAGGAAGAGTGCATGAAAAAGTAGTGACCTGGGCCCTGATCTGATCCAGGGTCAGTGCTGAACAGTGGCCAGAAGAGGGCATCAGACTGCCACATCAGTGTTGGGTGGGTCCTCCTCCTAACCATCGCTGCGTCGTTGGTTGTAGTGCGCCTGTTGCAGAGTCTTCATCCAAAGCAGAATGAGTCAGACATTTTCTTAATGTGACTTGTGCCAAAGCTTCATTCATAATCTACAACAGCTATATAGAAGTCCTCATGTGCAATTTTATGTACAAGAAATTTAGAAATTGGTATCTTAATCAAATATGTAAAACATAAAGTAGATTTCTCCTTATGATATTTCAGAACATAGTCCACTTCTGTCTGTTTTTTTTTTTACAAAGATTAACAGCATTCACATATAGTGTTCTTATTTCAGAACTACTCTATTGTTACCTAATACTTTTTAATTATTCATAATAACAATAATAATAATAATAATAATACTTTGACATTATGAGTTCTGAAACTGGATTGATGATGTAAGAAATTCAGAGCAGACAAGAATATATTTAACCATATTTACCTTTTGGTAAAAAGGTACGTAGTCTGTGTATTTTTCTGAATTATGTATGTATAAAACTATGTGCATCCTCAGTCTTTGTGATCAGTGTTTTGCATTGTACATTTCCAAATGCATACAAATTTCCTGCAGCACTGCAGTATATTCGTATTATACCGCAGCCTCTCGCTCTCCCTGCCTCCCTCTCCCTCCCCTATATCTCCTCTGTCACTAAACCTAACCTCTAAAGTCTTTCTAGGAATCACTTTTGTACCTCTTTCCATCATGAAAAACTGAATTCCTCTTTTTCTTTAGCAATCTTCTCTTGTTTTTATTTTTCCCCACCCATTGCACTTTCTGGCATATCTCCACAATCCTGTTAAATCTCCAACACCTCCTTTGTCCTTGGTTCATTATAGGTTTGAACGCTACATTTTATTATGTCTGATCACCTCTCTCTCCACTTAATCTCACATGATTTGTGCTCCAAACTCAGTATTTACGCATTTACTCTCATCCACATCTAAATGTACAGTATACGTGATTATGAGGAGTCAGTGTCTCTCCTTCCCTCCCTCATGCTCCCTCTTCCTAACAGGGGGAGGCGCTCATGTGCATATGAGTGTGATAGTGAGGAGGAGGTATGGGCGACGGAGGCATTGCCATGGGAAGAGCTTGGCCTTGGGGATGTGAGGCGTGCGACCTGGTGAGGGTGTGTGTGGAGGGGTAGCCAGCAGACTGCGGGGGCATTTGGTAACTCCCTGCGGAAGAAGACCCAGAAGGCGGGCTGCCCTGCCCTTGGAGGCTGCTTTTGGGGGGCACTGGGGGTGCCTGGTTGAGCTGGATGGAGATGTCGCTGGAGGCTTCGGAGGTGCTGCGGCCTCGCTTCGGCGGAGGCCAGGATGATTCTGGGTGGAGGAACTGACCGCTGTAGTCGCTACTCTCGGACAGGCGGGGGCGGTAGAGTGCAGGGTGGGGGCGGTACATCTCTTCCTCGGCGTAGCGCTTCATAAACAGATAGACTGACATCACCCCAGCCCCCTGAGACAGCGAGTGAGAAAGGAAGCGAGATGAGATGAGGGGGGTGATAAGATGCCACAGGGAGAGAGGGAGTTAGCTGCGTAAATAAGCTGAGTTCAGAGAAAAATACATTTTCAAAGAAGTAGTAACAAGTGATGGCTGGGGAAATTAAATTAAAAGTGACTGATCAGCCAGAAGTGTTAAAAGGAATGAATTAAAGTAAAGAGGTAAAAGTATGTGCTTTTGATTTAGAAAGATGAGGGTATGCTTTAAGTTTTTTTAAGCTCATAACAGATTAAAATCGAGAGCAAGGCGAAAGGAGGAGACATGAGTGTGGAGAACAGATGGGGAGAAAGGAGAGGAGAGAAGAGGGGAGGAGGTTAGTGCCCACTGCACCACATTAAGAGCAGTGCTGCTGCTGATGATAGGAAAGAGGCAGGAGGAGAGTGTGTGTGTGTGTGTGTGTGTGGGGGGGGGGGGGGGTGAGCAGAGGATTCACATGATACCTCTCCACGCATGGATGCACACATTAACACACACACAAACCATTAATGCCTCACCATATCTACAGAATTCGAATCATCTTACCTTCTTACACACTCAGCATGCAACACTTATAGAAATGAAAATATATTCTCTGTGTGTAACATATGTATGCAAACAGAACACTCTCTCACTCTCTTTCACATATTACTTCCCACGAACAAAAACACAAACACACAGAGACAGACACACACACACACACACACACACACACACACACACACAGCCCAGACCGACCTCTTTGAGTAAGAAGGAAGAGGCAGCGAAGGCGAAGGACCAGCCATAGTGGTAGTTGAAGAACTGCTCGGGCTCCCTGGGCCGGTTCATCACCTCATCATTAATACTGGAGATGTAGAGCACCAGGCCCACCACCAGACTGAGGCCTGCACACAGCACATTAACAATGACAGCGAGTCAGAGAGAGCCAGAGAGTCAGATACAAGAGAGAGCGAGGAGGTTATTATATGGCGATCCAGACAGCTGCAGTAGTGTGGCGAGGGTTTAGGAGACTGAAAGAGCGAGAGAGCAATGGGATGTGGAGTGACCAGACCAAGAAATTAGCCTTCAATATGCTTACATTAATAAAGAAATGGCAGAGAGACCAGAGAGTGTGTATGTATCATAATGACAGATACAGACATAAAGATAAATGGCTTTTAGAGAGAAATGCCTCATGGAAACAAAACAATGTAAATATTATTAATGGAAAACGTTAAATATATATATTACAAAGTTAAGTTAAACCTTCTGATTGTACTCACTAATGTTTGGCAGCCTTTTGTTCATCCAGGTTTTTCCTATGTCTGCTTATTGGGAAGGACTAAGTAAGGGTGTTGTATTCCTACATCCTGCAGCAATCCTGTCTTGTGCAAATTTATATTTGCAATTTGTTTTGCCAAAATTAATTTTTCAGGGAAACATGATAATTCCTGCCTAGATTGTTTGGCACAATTCTTATAGGCAGTGGTACATTTTTAGTGTGTAGGTAACATAAGCACTTTTATAAAGGTTAGGAAAAGACTGTGATCACGGTTAATTGTTAAAAAAAACTGTTGACTTTATAAATTTTTAACCACAGTCTTTCCCAATCTGTGAATAATGTTTACAATGATATATATATATATATATATATATATATATATATATATATATATATATATATGAATAAACATTTTGTGACTGAATAAAGGATTTATAAATTTTTAACCACAGTCTTTCCCAATCTGTGAATAATGTTTACAATGATATATATATATATATATATATATATATATATATATATATATATATATATATATATATATATATATATATATATACGAATAAACATTTTGTGACTGAATAAAGGATTTATAAATTTTTAACCACAGTCTTTCCCAATCTGTGAATAATGTTTACAATGATATATATATATATATATGAATAAACATTTTGTGACTGAATAAAGGAGTTTCATCAAACCACAAATCTGTTAATTTAAGTATGAAATCAGATCCTAGTCAGATCAAAAAAAGTTAATTGAAACATTTTCTCTTTGTGGTGATTAACAACATCATTTAGGTGGCATACTTTTTTCAGAAAACATATTTGATGTTTCTAATTAGTACCATAGAAATGTAATTTCTAGGTAACATTGTTGCCTGCAGATGCTCATATAAACTAAACTATTGTATTTCCTGTAAGTACCTTTAATTTAATTCTCATATTGTAATGCCATATTTTGATTACTGACTGAGCTTGTACATTTATAATTTGGTCCTTTTTGAAAATCACAACAATATTATGTTTAAAAAAAGAGAGGGATGAACACTGAAAGTACATAAAAACAAACAAAAGTGGACTGACACAGTTTTAAGACCATTTAGTTGCTACATTCAGCATCCACTGTAAACTTCAGTGTGTTAGAGGACTCTAATCATCGTATGGAAAACCAGAATAAGCTTTCAGTGACCCTTTTCAGCCAGAAGCAACATATACAACATTAAAACCCCTTCCTCCAAGAACACTCTTAGAAATGTTAAATGCATGAGATACAACATATGGCCAACATCAAATAATCAATATTCAACGAAAGCTGCATGCTGTAAGCAGCAAAATGAGTATTTTTAGCCTTCCCTGCAAGATTCAAATGTACCACCCGGCTGTCAAGCAGTTATGTTCTTCACAGTAAACGTCTAGTTTAAGAGGCTGTGTTGTCAATTTAAAATTGAAAACCACAGAATATGCAGAAACCATGCTGCTGGCAATCCTGCAGTGGAAGTACATCTTTATCTAAATAAGTAACAACATAAAATTTGAGGGAAACACGGATGTGCACGTGCACACTTAGTAGATGATGGAAACCAAAGGGTGTGCATGTGTGAGACAAAAAGAAAGAAGAAATAGATTATGTGTCTACAGGTACAAATGCATATGGAAGATGTCTGTTGGGTAAAAGAGAAATATCAAGCTCTAACCATGCTCGAGCAGTTGTGGAATCTTGCTCTGAATTCTGTAATATCAATCAGAACACGACCGACCCAAACTACAATATTTACCAAACACCGTGTCAGTGATGCCAGCAGAACAGGCTCACATCACACAGTAGTCCACAAACACCACAACATCCACGGTGACTAAGAATACTGAGGGAATATAATCTGAATGAAGGAGTAAGTAGGAAATGAGAGGAAGGATAGCGACTGAGAGGGTGGGGGGTGGGGGGGGACAGAAAAAGCTATGAAAACTGAGAGGCTGAATGAGAGAAGGGGGAGGCTGAGGGAGGAGGGGTGAGTAGGGAAGGCAGGAGGAAGGCAGTGTTTAGAGCGAGAGGCTCAGTGCAGCAGAATATCTAACCGCTGAAAAGCAATTTGATACACTTGCCCCTTATTATCACCCTATTATCAAAAAACACTGCGACACTTCCAGCACAGGCTATAAACATTACATAACCCCGGTTACATAAAACCTATTATTCTGCTACACCCTTTATCAGCAAGTCCCCGCCATGGCAAAGCCACGAGCCATTGCTGCAGCTCCCGTTTGATGCTCCTCTAAGCTCTGCAGCGCTGCTTCCTCCTCAAACATGTCAAGTGAAACAGCCTTTAGAGAACATGAGCTCCAATTTGGCACCTGACAGTCTTTACACACAGAGGACAAGAAACGGGAGCATTAGAGCCACCTGCTGTTCAACAAGGTTAATTACACTAATGCAGAAAATAAAGATCAAAGAGCTGCTCATGGTACTGTGGGAATATCCACAGTATGTTCAGAATTTTGACAATCCTTGAGCGTAATCCAAAAATTCTGAATTCCTCTCTTAAAGCCTGTTTAATTCCAAAGTCAGAAGAGCAGGAAACTAATCTAGTCACCTTTTCTGATGACAGCCTACACACCTGCATCATACACTAAAAATAGAGCCTTGATGGAGTGCGTCCGTGTGTGACATAGGACACACGAGGCTGCTGTAATCAATCACTGACTGAAGGTGTGGTGACAGCGGGACATGAGTAATGGTTCCCACCTGAGAGGATGAAGAAGATGCCGGACACAAAGGCCAGGATGGTGCGCTGAGGCCGGATGTGTCCGATGTTACTGATGACGAAGGCAGTGAAGACGAAAAGCAGCGACACCATCGGGAAGGGCGTGGCTGTCCGCACCATCTCTGTAGGGAGGAGAGGTCACCGTGTTAAACAAAGCTGATGTAATGTGTCCTTAAACTGCTGAGAGAGGTGAATGATAATGTCTCTGGAGCTTATAAAGTATTAGTTAAGAGAATCAGAGGCGGTAAACTCTAGGATATTAAGTATGCTCAGTGAAGTGGAGATGCCATCACATTCATCACTAAAAAAGGGAGATTGGAAACAGCATTCCTTTCTTACAGTGGTCTGCTTTTCACTTTTGGTATGGACACATTTCTAAATTTCTTTAAAGTGTCTAATTGCTTTTTAACTATGGGAAACAGAGTTATGATGTAAAATGTTGCTACATAAATATCAAAATGGTTGTAAATATTCAAAAACAGTTGAATCAATTTTAGAAATATTAAAAATAACATAATAAGTCATAATAATAATAATAATATTTTCTGGATCAAATCACAATTTTAATTTTCTCTTTCAATTTTATTTTACTTTAACCCGTTAAATTAGTTAAACACATTATCTTTGTTCATGAGGATGAATCTTTCTTAAATCACTTTAATGAAGTTAAACTGTTAGATAGGCTGCAACTAACAATTATTTTCCCAGAGTCCAAAATGAAGTCTTTAAATATCTTATTTTGTCAGGCCAACAGTCCAAAACCCAAAGATAATCAGTTTAATGTGATATAAACAAAAAATACAGGAAATCCTTATAGTTGAGACGTTGCAACAAGAGAACTTTGTCTGTTTTACTTTAATCGATTATCAAATTCAGTTTGAGATTCAAATACATTTTCTGTCGATCCACTAATAGTTGCAACTCTAATATTACGTTGAAATTTCAGTACCCACGAGCAATCAGTAGGGGGACTCTGCAGTTACTCTCAAACAGCAGATAACGTGTAATGTCACTGGGCTGTTGTATGTTTTACTCACTGAGGATATTTGCAGTGTTTTCAGTGGTGATCTCTATATCGGGCTCAGTGAAGTACTCCGATGCAACACATCTCCCGTTTTCCGCTCCTGAGAGGAAACACACACACACAAACAAAGAGGAAAATGTTGGGGTTTGCTTTCAAAGTCAGTGATGCATGAGGAAACAAAACAAAACCCAGAAAAAGAAAGAAACATCTCTGGGTCTCTGCAGTGCTCACAGGTAACGATCATGTTTTGTGACAGCTATGATTCTGGAGGCCAGAAGCTCGCTTTCTCTCTTTTCTCCCCTTGCTGCTCTCTCACTCGGCTGCTTTATCTGTTTCTGTGTGTTTGTCACTGAGATGATGTGGACATATGCATACACACGTAGCAGCATTGTTTGGATGGTTGTGTGTGTGTGTGTGTGTGTGTATGTGTGTGTATCTGTGCACACAAGTATCTGTCTTCTACAGTCATCCTTTAATTCTTTTTATTTGAATATGTTGTTGCATCTACCTACCAGCCACGAAGCAAACTCTCCAGAGGCCTGAATGCAGCGCCATCTTCACCTCCATGCTCTGGTTCTGCTGCAGGATGATGCCCTCCACCATGATCAGCCAGTAGTCTGTGGACACAGCCACCCCCACCAGGAGCAGCCCGCAGGCTCCGAACACTGTAGACAGGATGGTCAGCGCGCGGCTGCTGCACGAACTCATCTGGAGGGCGGAACGAGTGAGAGGAATTACACGTCAAAACTGTGGAGACACTAATAAAATTTGGTAATTTTGCATGGGGGGGGGGGGGGACAGTAAAAACGGGGGAAACACTGAGATGGACATTTGACGTGTACACGTGCAAACAGCTATCTTTCTGTCTCGCTCAGTTATTGCTAAAGATGAGTTAGTGACACATCCGTGGCAACCAATCCTGTTAAAGGTCAGAGGGGAGCCAATGCAACAGATGATGACTTCACGGTGAACCACTGAACTTTGGAAAGGACTTTAAAAAAACTGAGAGAAGGATAGTAAACACATGCACACACACAGATCAGGATAAGGGGGAGAGGTCCTGTGTGACTCACACATGGTCTTTCTGTGACTTAGTTCTGGTTGACTGGGAAGGACTTCACTGCAAATCCATTGAGCATGCTGTCTGTATGCATTTGTGAGTTTCTGTGCATTTGTGTGTGTGTGTGTGTGTGTGTGTGTGTGTGTGTGTGTGTGTGTGTGTGTGATTGTTCAGCCAAAATCCTCTGCTTAATTTGGAGCACAGTTCAGTATCATCAGCTTGACAAATAATGGAGAACAAATGCATGTGGAATACACAGAGCGGGGCTGGTGTTTACTGTAATCACCCTCATTTTGCTTACTTATTCAACACATTATGTGATACACTGGCAGGATCATTACTGTTATGCAGCTGACCTCATGTCCTCCGTTTTCCTTTCTCTTTTGTTCTATCTCTGGAACATACACTAGATTTTACAATATGTTTGAATAATTGTTTTTTTTTTAACTTATCCAACTTATCTTATTACATTAGACACTACTAGCTAAAACTATAGGACCACCTTTAGTTCTTTCAGTAGGAGCTTGACCCACAATGGTAGCATCTCTCAGTTGCTCAGTCATCTCACTGTATCTCACTCTCACTGAGTGTATAGGCCATTAAAGTACACTTAAGTGACTTTAAAGGAAATGTGACACCCTAATAACTGGCTGGAAGAGCCAAATTATGGAAGCATTTCACCTGCTCTGCAACAAGGTGTAAAAACACACCAAAACTGCAACAGTGGCCCAATGTGTCCCAAGAAAACTTTACCAACATCATTACACAACACTGTGCTCTTTGCAGCCTGAGATGTGGATAGGAGGCAGAATGGAGCTTTTACACCACAGTCTGACCCTTACTGTCAAAAAATAATTGATATTTGTTGTAACAGGAAATGTTTTTTCACTCCTCTCTTGTCCAGTTTGTAACTACTCAGGCTTCACCGTCTTGTTCTTACAGTAGCTGACGGGAATGAGGACAGGCATGTTCTTCTGCTGATGTAACACAGCTGCTGCTTCAAGGTTTGAAAAGATGTGTGTTTGAGGTTTTCCTCCGCATATCACAGTTGTGCTGAGCTGTTTTTTTTGCATATTTGTGGCCCTGCCTGTTTGATTGTCATTAATAAAAATGCTCACATTGCTGCAGATGACCAGATTCCTTTTTGTAGCTTCTTGTATCATTCTTTATAAATCCACATCTGTGTATTATTACATACATAACATTTAGTTTAACAGACACTCGTCCCTGTCTTGTGGAGTGAACCATTTGCGTACCAATGTATGGTAAAAGTACATCATGTTTAGGCCGACTAATTAATTCAACATTGACCAATCATCAGGCACCAAAGAGCGCTTTGACGACAGAAAATTAATCCCAAATTAATGACTTAAACATGAGAACCACTTTATTCTTCTTCTGGTCTTTCTTTGTATGACAACCCTTTGAGTCTTTAAACATCAGAGTTATAATAGATACAGTCATGCTGCTGGGGAATAGACTCTTAAAGATTAAGCTTGGCCTCATCTTATCTGGACAGCCATTGTATGAGACGTGACCACTATAGAAGTTGCTTCAGTTTCTATGCAGCACCGGAGATGAATAGAGCTTCTTTTGTTAAGAACAGAGCTGGCTGGTGGTAAAGGGTATACGCAGCAGAGAAATCCACTGAGGAATGACACGTTTGGGCATATGGAGGCTAAGAGAAGCAGAGAGTGAGTTAATAATGGTACGAACAGATTTGAGGGGTAAAAAGATGACCAACCACTACGAATCCATCCAGTTGCACAAACAGGACAGATTAAAGATAGAAAATCAAAATCAAAGTTACACGATTTACAACTGGCAGGATGAATCCATGTGAGGGTACAACTGAAGATTTGAATGAATTCCTAAGTTTCACACCAAAGCTTCTTCATTTCCTTCTTTTTTCTCCCAGAGGTTGTGAATCATACGACAAAGTGTTCACTGCTGTTAACATTTGATTGTTGAACAAAAGTTTGAGCCAGTGTGACTGAGAGTTTGAGGTAGTCTCCTTAAAATCAAAAACATATGAAATAACTGAAGGTGTGTTTTGTGTGTGTGTGTGTGTGTGTGTGTGTGTGTGTGTGTGTGTGTGAGTGTGTGAGGGGGGGGGGGGGGGGTAGTATAGAGACGAACAGAGAGGAGTGGGAATGAACAATCACACCTTCCAGCAGTTGGAGGATGTGCCAAAGTGGTCAGGAATGAGTGAGAATCAATTGGAGTTGCAACCCAGCAGAAATGAGTGGATGTGCCCGAGTGGCTCTTCCAGACTTGTTCAGCATCACGGACAGCACCAGTATCTCTTTTATTGACACCGTCAAACAGAAAACATATGAAATATCAAAAAAGTTACCTCTTCACCGCCAATGTATTGAGCCCCACATCATCCCCCCCGAAAATCCTCTAAAGGGCTGTTGCAGCTTATGGAGACCATTGTACACTTAAGATTGAACGGAGAAAGTTAGATTTGTGATAACAATCCCATTTTAGCGCTCTGAGACAGGCCCCTCAACTCCCTCACCCAGAAAGTAATGAGCCAATTGAATTGGTTAGATAGGAGCCACAAGGGGGACAAAAGGTTTAATTCTCTCCAATCTGTCACAATCTACAGACTGACATCACCTCTAAGCCTCACATGAAAGAAAGACACCAAGAGAAAGAGGGAGTGATGGGCAAGAGGAAAAGATATGGAGACGTGCTGAAAAGAAGAAAGCAGCAGAGAGAGGAGGACGAAACTATGTTAAGAGAGAGAGAGAGAGAGAGAGAGAGAGAGAGAGAGAGAGAGAGAGAGAGAGAGAGAGAGAGAGTCCTTAAGGCGGGAACAGCAGGAGTACATGTAACAGATATAGGTTAGCACAGGGAAAGACCTTGGCCCAAAAAATGGAAGGAGTACCCATCATGGACGCGCACGACGGGGATGCGCCTACACCTGTGCTAAACTAACCAACCTTGACTGTGCAGCGTCTCAAAAAAAATCAGCCCGAGAGGAGGATGGAATCACTCAGTGGAAAAATAAATGACTTCATAACGACTAAACGTAGATATCGTGACTCAATGGGTGGGTTTGCTCAGCATCTCTCGGAGCATTTCAGCTGCGCAGCCACACTCCGGTGAAACTCGCACCATTTTCACGGCGCCGAGCAGACAGTTCAACACCACATCTTCTGAAAAACTACATGTATGTAAAGCGGGATCTGTACCCGGTGCAGGGCTGACCGAGGCAGCGTTGTGCGCATATTGTTTAGAACCCCCCTACTGTCACACACACTCACACGCGGAGTTTGGAGATGATAAACACAGAGCAGGGAACATGTGAGCGACTCCCGCACAAAATTGGGATGGAATTGGTGAAACAAAAATGAAAAGCTGCAGGTGACATTTAGCCTGACTGTAATATCTCAAAAGAAGATATGTCTTTACGCTAACACGACACGAGGACACGTTATGAATGCTGCGTTTTTGTTTTTTTTTTACAGCTGCTGGCATCACACAATAATAGACACGCATACATTTCAAATGACTGAGTCAGGTTGAAAAAGGCGTCATCGTCACAATTACAATTACAGCCAAGAAACACACAACTGTAGTTATTTTTTTTTTAAAAAAGGGGGAGAAAAATACTCACCCTGCCACGAGAGTCGTGCGCACACGTCAGTAGCCAAGAAACCTCACACCAGGGAGGCTTGGTGGATTTTGGTCTCTCTCTTTTATGTGTTTTCGCTTAAGCCCCTTTACCCATCCTCCAAATCCCTCACTCTCTCTTTCACCCAATCTGTCCCAGGCACTGCGGTGGATTGGTTCAGCAAGCTACTTTGGCTACAAAAGAGACATAGCGGGAGCAGGAGCGAGAGAAGTGTTGGAGAGAGAGAGGGAGAGAGAGAGAGGGTGAGATAGTGAGTGAGTGAGCGAGAGAGAGAGAGAGAGAGAGAGAGAGAGGAGGGGGTCATGTTAAACTACTATTTCTCATACAATCATTTATATTCTTATTTTTGTGATTTGTTTATGTTTTTCTTCATGATAGGCTGCTATACAGCAACGCAGTTGCATATAGTTATTATGTTCCATGAAAATCAATAGAACAATACATTTTATTGTTTTTTCTGATTATTTTGTATTTCTTACCTTTGTAACTTTGTCTTATTATCAGTCATCTGTCATAGACAAAATTGCACTAACCTCTTACAAGGTGCTAAAGTTTGAGTGAGTATTTTGCTGTTTTCTTACCTTTTTATTATATATATATATATTATATTTTATAATTATTATTTTACTTACATTGTAAACCTTATAGGCTTACGACATGCTTTGGCAGTACTGTGCCTAATTATGATCATGTAAATAAAGCAACATTCAATTTCAATTCTATGCAAACTTAATACAATCTTGCAGATTTACAGCATTTGTGGCAAATAAAAGTGGAAAACACAGTAGATCACCTGCCCTTTGTGGTTCATTCAAGACACTTTAATTTCACCTCATAATGACTATACTAGTTACACTGCACAAGTAACCTCTCTCTCCCTCTCTTTCTGCATCCCTTTCTTCATCGCCCCCCCCCCCCCCCCCCCCATGTCTCCTGTGGTCCATGTCCCTTGGTCTATTTTTAGCTGGCTTGTGGAGGAATCCTATATTTTTAGTAACGATATCAATAGTCTACAGCACACTCTGACCTCAGGGCATGAGCGAGGGAGAGAGATAGAGGGAGAGAGAGGGAGGTGGGGGTGAGTATGAGAGATTGAGGCGAGATAGAAAGAGAGCAGAGAGAGGAAGAGGAGGCAGCAGTGAAGAGGAGGGATGATATCATGTCAAAGTGACAGTGAATGATGGACTGCACACACAACTCCGGCCGCAGAGCGCTGGAGGTTCAGTTGCATGAAGGGAGATACTGTCAAGGTTGGAGTAAAGGCTGCGGTGAGGAGTTTAAGATCAGGCGGTCGACATCAGGGGTACATCAAATACACCAAGGAGGATTTATCTTTTCACAAAAGTGGCATTCATGTTTGTTTTTGTTTGAAATACCTTATTTAAGAGTGAAAGTCCTTCACCACTGTATTGTAGGTTAAAAACACATTACAGACTATAAAATAGTCCCATAAAAGATATCAACATTAATGTTGTCATCACAGGAATGAATATAAATCAAAACATAAAAGTCACATTTCTTCACAAGAACTACAGCAATACAAAGAGCGTCAAGCAGCGTTTTATCTACAAAAGTAGGATGCAATGTTTCAAAAATGGTAAAATCAAAATGTGAGAAAATTCACACGTTCACTGCCTGAACACCATTATTAGATAACAAATAACTGTAAAACATATCATAATATTGATGCAGAGGTCAGGACAAGATAAGACACGATACTCATATCGAAAGACAACCGCGGGGCTCAGGGGGTATATCAAAGAGACTACAGCAACAATAATAAATTATGACAATATGATTTAACAGAAATTTACATAAAACAATGCAATAACGCATTTACAGTGCAGCACTGACAGATAAGACAACCAGAGAAGAAGAGGGATGAAGTACAGATAGAGAGGGAGATGGGAAGTTGATGAGATTTTAATGTGAAGGTCAACTTGTTATAACTCAGATCTCTATGGGGATCTTAGTCCCATCATGATGCTGGAGGGGTTGGAGGGGGGAGGAGGTGGGAGCATGAGGCTGCTTCAGAAGAGGAGGGAGAGAAAGTGAGATGCCTGAGAGGTGGTTTTGCTGGTTCGACAACTACAGTATCACGGTAAATAGAGGGGTCAGCATCTTCTCTGTGTGAGTGTGTAAGAGTGTATGTGTGTGCGTGCACATGCTTGAGATTGCACTTTTGAGTGTGAGTATGTGTGAAAGTGAGGGAGCGAGCGTGACAGAGAGGCGTGAGGAGGAGACAAAGCGAGAGGCTGTGCATGTTTGTTTCTCAGCAGCCTCGCACAAGATCACAGAATGAAACACTTCACTTGTTCTCGTTTCATGATTTTTTTCAGTACGTTTATTTTGATGTTCTTTTTCCAGCAGAAAAAAACAGACGTTAACTCAACTAACAGACAAATAAATTACCTATTGTGTTATTACTGGTTGTTTTGTCTATCGTATTGAAGTATTGTGTGTTTTGACATTTGACCTCAACTCAAACTGAGCTAAGGCATCAGATAAAATGCTCTGACCTTTTACAATTGGTCACTTTTAAATGGACACACATGTGCACTTAAAGCAAAACTGCAAGATTGTGCTCCTTTGGATGAGATATGGTTATAATTATCATTATGCTGACATAGAATGTAAAAAATATATAAAGATGATTTAAAGAAAACTGATTTCTGTGTGAAATAGCCAGCTGGTTTGTGAGATAAGAGCACTGGAATGGGATTATTAAACTGTATGTTTGCAGCCACCTGCCCTGCTCAGATAGTGTTTAATGACAGCCCTGCTATCATTTTTCCATGTATTGAACAGTGCAAGTGAGGCTCACTTTTAATTACACCTAATCAATGCTGTGGGTACGTCATAACACAGCAAAAAGCTTTACGGTTTACGCCACAAAAATAATAAAGTACTTGTAACTGTATAAGCGTCTTGAAAACATTATTAAAAGTCATATTTTCTAAGACTGCATGTGCATAATTCAGTGTAGTTGTAGGATGACATTGAGGAGCACAGATACTCTATATAGCAAAGCAGCTAGGACCAAAGCTTGGTGAAGAATAATAGAGAAAAAAATTACGTGAATAAAAATTATACAGGCCGAATTGTGGCAGTGATAATAGAGTTAGGCAGAGTGGGCATGGAATGGGGGGGGGGCATTAACTGTGGAATCGCTGCGTTGTTTCAGCATATCAGTGGGTCATCTGAGGTCACCGGTGTGAAGTTAAACTCAGAGGGCTGACCAAGCTCTTCCACAGGATGCCAGTTTAAAAAAACTAAAAAAAGGCTACTGGCTCAGTTTGCATCGTAGTCAAAGTGTCAACAGTTACACACAAATAGAGTGAGATAGATATTTAGAAAGACACATTAGAGCGCTTCTGATGCTGAATTACTGTACTGTGTATAAACATAATATTCGACTGGAATAAACCTGCTAAGAAACATTTGTATTAATGTGTATGAACTACACATTGATTAGCAAGTGACTTGTTCGGCCTGCTATGTGGCCTGTGTAGCTGACCTGACTTGTAATTGTTTTGTAAAATTCTCACATCACTTGGCAATTTTAATCCAAGTAATTGGAAAAGTTTGAGATAAATTGGTTTTAAAGTTAGACATGTATATTTTCTTGGAAAATCTATAGCTACATAAATCTAGTGTGTCAGAGCAATTCATTCTAAAAACACTGCATGCATTTCTCAGGTTCATACTACAGTACTTTTTTATCAAGTTAAGGGTTGTCTTACAAAAAACTCTAAGATGGAAATCTACAGTATAATACTGGCTTTGTTTGCATTACTGCAACATATTCTGTGACTATCAATATATAATACATACATGAAAGAGAGTGCATGAATATAAAGGTGTCTTGGCATTTTCTTGTAAACGTCAGAATTTGGTTATGAGACCTGCCTTTATTACTCGCCACTAGTTCTCATGTTCAAATTCTTTGTTATAAAACTACTATTATAGGGATGAACAAGGTAGTTTGGGTACACTTGGAGGGGTTGTTGGAGCAGGTTTGGAAGCTATTTTCAAACAGCCGTGAGTGGCGAGGGGGCAAAGTCTGGGTTTTGGAAGGTGAAGCCCTGGAAGTCTTCCTGGTTGATGGCTGCTAGTATATCCGGGTCAGAGGGAGTGAGCGCTGACGGAGCTGCTGTGAAGAACTTGTCGAAGTTTTCTCCTTTTCTCCCACCCTGATGAAGAAGAGGAGAAGATTAGCCTGCATGTTCACACATTTGTGATTAATACTGATCGTATACACATCACTATCTTCCTCCGGAAAAAAAAAACAACCCAAAATTATAAAAAGACTCTACCTACGCATCTCTTTTTCTCACCCACACCCTCGTTTTCTCTCTAAGGAGCTCTGTACCACACCTACAGTAGGAAGAAAGCTGCTCACGTCTCCTTTGCTGCTCCTTGACAGCCGCTCTGCTGGATGATATGAATATCATTTGGCTAATGGGCCTGGCCTCTAACCTCTGAGCATACTCAGCTCACTCAAGGCACACCTCACTCTTGGCCAGTGGGGCCAAAATTTGGTGTGTGGCGGGCTAATGATGACAGACAATTTACATATAGGAGGAGTAGGCAGGACCCCAAGGTCAGGGGGTCCTGTCTGTTATGACTGGACTATCTGTTCCCAAGCGCTCAAAGCCCATCTCTAGGAACTAGCAAAGGTGATGAAAGAGAGGAAAGAGAAGGGAATTGGGAAGAGGGAGGGAGGGACACGGCCATTTGAACTGAGAGAAGAAGAAGGGAAGAAATGGCCAACACAATGAGGACGGCTGAGCGGGAAAGCATGCAGGAAAATGAGGGAAAGCGTGGGAGTTTGAGAGAGAGGAGACAGATGAAAGAAAGTGACAGCTACAATTCCCTAAAAGTGTCCTCGGAGAGATAGAAAGAAAGAGGAAGGAAGAGAGGGGCAGGAGAGTGACATGAAAGAAAGAAACTAAGAAAGAAAGAATGAAAGAAAGAAGACTCTGTAGAGTCTGTATTCTATCTGTTCAACTGACAGTTCTGGGTTTGAAGGGTGCCTGGATCTCCAGTCTCTCCAGACGGTCCCAGTCAATCCAACGGAAGAACGGATGCTCCCTGATTTCTGTCTCTGCATCCTCTCCTCCACCCAGACGCTTGGCTGGGTGCTTCGTCAGGAGCTTGGGAAAGAGCAAAGGAGAGAAGGGAAAAAGTTGAATAAGAAGGTCCGAAGGTAACTCAATTAGCCTTCCAAGCGCATCTAAAGCTCACTCATTATCGTGTTTTGTCTTGTTTGTTTGATCCATAGAAAAACTTTAGTGTAAAAATGACTATTTGTGGTTTTAAGGGGGTTTATGTTTATATTATTTCATGGCAACAAGTCTTCAGAAAGTCACTGCACCCGGCAAAGTAGTCTGACACAAGACCCCTCTGTAAAACCACACATTTTCTGTACATATTAAACAAACAAGATTCAATGTGTTAATTAGTGAACTTGTTTTACATTCAGACGGAGTCTGGCTAGCTCCTCCCCGTTTCCAGTCTTTAAGCTAAGCTAAGCTAATGGCCACTGGCTCAGATATGCGAGTAGTATCTTGTCATCTGACTCTCAGCAAGACAGCAAATAAGCACATTTCCTAAAATGTTGCACTATTACTTTAAGTAGTCAAAAATGTGCATGGTTAACCTTTGCTGTATTTATTTAAATATATTTTAGAAATATAGGATTAAGTCATATTTTCTGAATTACATTTGCAATTGTCTCAACTGTCTTTGTGCTAAAAGGTATACGAGTCAGAAAAATGTTGGCATACTCCCTTGCAGATAGAGACTGCTTCACGAGTGAGACTTTTTGGGTATACCACACTCTGCTCCATGATGGACTGAAACAGCTCCTCCTCGTCAATACCATCAAATGGTGGCTGGAAGGAAATGACAGAGAGAAAAGGAAAAAGAGAGTAACCTGTGGGCAAATTGACAGCAAATATATTGAAATCAAAGTTCTCTTGAAAGTCTTTTGAAGTGATTGTAAAGGACAAGCACTGGAGGCTTAAGTGTCTGTGCACACGGCTCTATTGTTAGGATTAAGCTGAGTGTTACCTGTCCTGCCAGCATTTCATACAGCAGAACTCCATAGGACCACCAGTCTACTGCTTTATCATATGGCTGATATGCCACAATCTGAAAAGGATGGAGAGAACAGGAGAGGAGATAAAAAGGGAAGAATGTCAGTGTAGAGATAAGGAAGTAGAAAGAAGACGGAGGGAGTGAGAGAAAGCGCACTTGTAGCAGTCGGCTGCTCGGATGATGTGCAGCTATCAGACACAGCCGGAAAGAAACGCAGAGAGAGAGAGAGAGGAAAGTATGGCATTAGGGAGGGTAAATGTATGAATGAGCTCAGAAATAATCAACACATGACTTTGGATTTGTGTGTGTGTGTGTGTGTGTGTGTGTGTGGGGAGGGGCGGCGCACAAGGGAACAATTTCCAGCCCCTGGGGAAATATATTGTATCTCTTCCAAAATGGCAGATGCAGGAGAATCAATGGGTGTTTACATAACAGAGTCAATACCCAGGGGTACCATAGCAAGGTTTACAATATCAAAGAGGTGCACAACAGTCACATCTTTCTCCCTCTACTGGGTCTGTCTTTCACAAGTCCATAAACCAAGCAAGCTGGATATCTACTTCAGTCACTCTCTGGATTGTGTTTGTTTGATTACTTAACACAGAAATGCACACACACACACACACACACACACACACACACACACACACACACACACACACACACACACACACACACACACACACACACACACACACACACACACACACACACACACACACAAACAACATGTAAGGTAAACAATATACAGCATACAACTATGATATTTAGCATTTCAAAAGGGTGTCAAGAAAAACCACTGCCGCTGTTTTCAGACTGAAATTTGCATCATCATCGATGAAATCCTTTTGAGATTAGTTTTCAGGGCTTTGTGTATATCTCAAGAGAGTTAATCACCTTAAGTCAATTGCAGTAAGAGAAAGGAAAACTGGTAACACAAGGTCTCTGAAGGACAATCATTATTTCTATGCAATGTTCTCACAGCACAAGCACACACCACTGCTAATTGAATCATGTGAAGTTAATTATTAAAAAATGCTGACAAGGTCAGAAAGGACGAAGGATATGAGAGGAGCTGCAGCGAAGCAACTCCCATCTTGCAGCAATGCAAAACAGGTCAAGCAAACAAAGAGGGGAAGACAGGGGTGAAACCAGGGGAAATGACGAATCTGAGGAACAAATGAGGAGAGTTCAGGAGTTAGTCTGGACCACGATGCGAGAGCAGGGCTCGGTGTACCTCAGGGGCGATGTAGTCAGGGGTGCCACAGAAGGTGCGCGTGGTGTCGCCCTCCAATATGCCCTCCCTGCACATCCCGAAGTCAGCTATCTTTATGTGGCCCTCGCTGTCAAGCAGCACATTATCCAGCTTTAGATCCCTGAGAAAGAGGAGACAGATCACACAGGTATGAATCATTTTGATCGATAACATCTTTATAACAGTCATTAGCTACACAAGACATGATAAATCTGTATCTGTGTGCTGCACTGCAGAGCAGTGACAGTGCCAAACCAGGCCATGTTAAATGAGAAGCCCACTTCTCTACCTGTAGATGATGCCATTGCTGTGGAGGAAGAAGAGGCCGACCGCTATCTCCGCTGCATAAAACCTGGAGGCAGAAAGGAGGAGGAGGAGGAGGGGGGGGCTCACTACTTGCTTTATCTTTCAGAAAAATGGCCAAGGTTTTCAGCAAGGAGAGAGAGAGAAGAGAGCTCAAGAGGGTGATGAAAGGGAAAGAAACCAAGTAGATGAAAGGCAGGCAGATGAAGAAAGAGAGCTGGAAATGAGCAACAGGGTAAGAATTACTTTTAGATGATTGATCAAAGATTATTGATTAGATGAGCAGCCAGGAGGATGGAAAATGTAGATAAAAAAGATGAGATTAGTGGGAGGAGAAAGTCGGGGGGAAAGAGAAGAGGGTCGGTACATCAGTTGATTACTTTTTATGAGTCACCAGGTATAATGAACAAAGCTAAGAGAGGAGTGTGTATGTAAAGGAACAGATGATAGAAGATAGGCAGGAAATGAGACGCTGTAGATGAAGACCTCGATTTATGGTGAAAGAAAGGAGCTTTTTGACTACATACGCTGCGTGAGGCTCTTTGAACTTGCCGACTATCTGAATGTGAAACATCAGGTCTCCTCCGTTGACGTATTCCATCACATAATACAGACGGTCCTGCAAAAACAAAACACACACACACACACACACACACACACACACACACACACACACACACATGAATATGCACACTCTCCATACATAATCACCTCTTGTCCAACTTAAAAAGCAATCTGTTCAAACCTCCTGCAGGACCAACGACCTTATTAAAGAAAGCAAACTAATTATTAAATTAAAAAAAATTTAAATTTCAGGCAGCCTTTATTGAAACAACTCCAGGGAGGACTACACAGCCAAATGTCAGGCAGGTTTATGGATGATTTAATGTGGTTCAGTTAGGACCCCGTGTAGCCTCCACACATACACACAGACCTACACACACCTCAGTCTGGAAGGCGCAGTAGAGAGACGTGAGGAAGTGAGGGCGAGAGGAAAGCGCCAGAACCCTCCTCTCCACCAGAGCGCTCTCTGTGTCCTCGTCCTGGAAGAGAACGTCTTTCTTCAACACTTTCACGGCGAACAGACGCTCGCTGCCTCGCTCCTCTGCCAGCAGCACCTGAACATAGACAGGGAGAGGAGCGATAGTTACTGTAACAACTAAGGTATCCCAAAAATTGTAATGCAGCTACTGTGCGTCCTCAACCTGCTGAACACAATGTTTATTTATAGACAACAGCTAAAAAGAGCCTTTTTTAATACAAAATTCACTTTTTCAAAAATTCTTCCCGTAGTCTGTGCGTCAAAGTTTTGAATGCATCTCTCATTCAAGCTTCATCTCTCTGGATAGAATCATGCATGTACTGTAATGCTGCCAGTACTGACATTCTTTTAGGTCATTATGTTATGAGTGACATGGTGCTCTAGTTAGGAGAAAACTAGTTCAGCTGTTTTAATAAAAATGATGTGCTTTTGAGGCACATTTGCAATATTGTGTGCATTAAATAAAGTGTTGTGCTAAGCCAGGACTTGTATGAAGTGGCCAGTATTAAAAAATGCATATACTGGTAAAAACAATTAAATAGCGCAAGAGAAAAAAAAAGTTATTACATTATATAGACTCATGCTTAAGCAAGTTTAGTAATGTGCACATTTACTCCTCTGAAGGAATGTTTAATTAAAGCTGTTCTATGCCTGAAGATTTCAAGTCATGTTAATGTCATAAATGAAAAAGTGAAGCGGCTCTCGTGTTTTTATCAGACATTAAAAACACATTCAGCAGCTATTTTCTCACTCCTGTAAAATTGGCTGCTCTGAAAGCTAATGATGCTATCATTTTCTAGAAAGGGAGCCACATGACCTGGGTTTTACTGTGGTTCATGGGAAAGATATGGTCAGGATCACTGGAAAAGTGCAGACAACAACACTATTTAAAATTGTCTGACCAGCTTGCAGGGCTGTGCTGTAACGGTCACTGGCTAGCGGGGATAGAGGATCTGACTTTACTTTGAAATAGTGGTAAAAAGTAGAGAAAATTACATGGTGTCATTTTCAGAAATCAATGTGACTACACATCTACATGTGTGTATGTGTGTGTGTGTGTGTGTGTGTGTGTGTGTGTGTGTGTGTGTGTGTGTGTGTGTGTGTGTGTGTGTGTGTGTGTGTGTGTGTGTGTGTGTGTGTGTGTGTGTGTGTGTGTGTGTGCAGTGCCATTGATGAACTGCAAGCCAGAGAGAAATCCTCCCGTCCTGTGTGATCTCGTCTCCTGCTCTGCCCCGTGTTCTCAAACTAACTCCCATGAAAATGGGACTCATCACCCTCCGGAACATTACAAATCTTGCTAACACAATCATGTAGTCTTCCCTCTTTCCCGCTCTTGTTATCCCACTTCCTTTTGGTCATTTTGTCACTTTCCAAAGCACAGTAATCCTCCCCTTTCCTCTCTATCTTGGACTGTCTCTGTCTCACTTTTCCTTACTCAGTAGCCCCGGGGTCTGTCTCTCCTTTCATGGGTCGTTTTTTTCTCACATCTTACGTAAGTTGAGTCTATTTCTCCTGTCCTCTGTAGACTTTCCTCTGACAGTTATGAAACAGCACAGGGGGGATTTCAGAGGAGGAGGAAGGACTCAAAACTCTGCTCTCTTCATTATGCCTCATCTACTGGGGAATTAAAGAGAGAATGGAGAGCAGAGGCTCCCTTGAAATGAACACCTCCAAGAGGACTGTGTGGCATGTAGGAAGCCAGCCAGCCAGAGCTCACGACTGCTGACAACACAAAAGAAGCCACGGGTTAAATTCATCATTTGGCAGTAGTAGGAGAGACAATGAGCATGTAAGTAAGAAAGGGCTTTTTCTTCAAAGACATTCTGCTCAGGAGCTGCTGTATGAAATACCACTTGAAGGTCAAGTCCATCAATAGAAGAAATGATTTAAAGCCAGTAACAATCTTCTCTTTGACTTTACTTACAGCTGTTGGATCAGTATGCAGAGAAGATGGCATTTGCTGTGTTTACCTTGCCAAAGCTGCCTTTGCCCAGCACCATGAGGAAGTTGAAGTCGAGGATGCCCACTTTGACTTTGGCAGGGCCGGGGATGTGGACTGGTGGGCAGGATGGTAAAGGGGTCGAGGGCAGAGCCGCTGGGAATGGTTCAGACAGCGCGGCAGGTAGCGCTTGAGGCAGAGATGGTGTTGTGCCGTCTGGCTGAGGCTCCTGGAGAATCGTAGTGGGAAGGTTGAGAGATGAATGGTTGGATGCAGTCCAGCACAGACACACACACACACACACACACACACACACACCCCCACACACACACACACACACACACACACACACACACACACACACACAAACTTGACAAACAAACCAAACTCCTTCCTACCCCTAGTTTGAGATTATAGTCAGGCAGAACAATCCTGCACCCTGGTGGAGACAGAGTGTAACAGGGAGGGAGTGGACCATATCTAATCTATTATCTAATTAGTTAGCTACAACACCAGGCATAAATCTTCCTCATTTTTTTTTTTCTTTCTCAGATATAATAGGCAGGGCCAGTTCAAGATCATGACCCAGTGTGAGCAGTGGCAGCTGCTATAGTTTATTAGATGTAGGTAATTATAAGATGATAAAGGCCAAGGCTTTGGGATGAATGGTTATTAGAATGGTTAAAAACAAAACCCACTCTGGAGTATACACGTATACATATCCCCCTTGTTGATTTTTGGTCAACATGAGTACCGACTGATGCCTTTTTTGAAGTACATTTCCTACCTGCAGGTCTGGGTCTGGCACGGGGATGTTGTAGTACTCCCCCTCGTCTTGGGCCAGCAGTTTGAACCAGCCACTGATAGGACGCCTGAAGATCTCACTCACTCCGAATGACAGCGCTCCCATGAAATCGTTCCTAGACGTGCGGTCCCAGTCCCACACTTCCACAGACAGACGCCTGTCCCACTGGTGACCGCGCACTGAGCTGGAGACAAACACAAAACTCGAAGAGTTAGCTCACTGTGTAAGCAAAACAAAAAACGCACAAAGACATTTATTTGTTTTTCATTTGTTTTCACCTTTTTAAATGTTTCCAGATTTCAAAGACAATTTCCAAATATCTTAATTCTACTGAATATCAGAAAAATGCAAAAATAAAGATAGTAAATAATGGAATATTAACACTGGTGATGTAAAATAAGCTGCATATACAGTACTGAGGGAACATCAACCCTCTAATCTTTGTCTTTCAGGGTCCTTTGTGACTCAGTAATTCCAAGTTCGAGGACATTTTATTTTACCTAAAGCACATTTTGCCCCAGAACTGAGTACATTTTCCACTTTGGATTAAAGTTCACAAGGACTCACAAGGTGAAACTCTCATTCCAGATGGGATTGAGTGTTGAGCGGATGGTCTTGGTCTTCTGTTTGCTGTGGCTCTTTGGGTCTGGAATCAATTTCAGTTTGACGTACGGGTCTGACAGGCCGTTTGGATCCATGGGCATCAGGTTACGAGCCTCCCGCACTGAAGAGAAAGAAGAATAATAGAAAGCACAGAGAGAGAAATCCTTCATTACCTGTGTAATCCTCCTATTTGTTTTAGAACTCATGCTTCAGCTGGTCCTCTAACCTGTGACAAAGACATCCTCCTTCTCTCCTCTGATGGTCAGGTGGATCCTTCCTCTCTTCTCTGTGTGGTCTTGGCCACAGAGACTGGGAACACTGGTCTCACACCGTCGATGGACGTTCATGTCACAACCTTAAAAAGACACACATACACAAGTTTGAACAGGCACAGGTATAGGTGACAAAAAAAGGTAATTAGATAAATAGCAAGTTCAAAAAAATATAAAATGTATCACACTGACTGCCAAATAAACACAAAATGCAAATATATACATAGTATATATTTTTTCTATACACACGTCTTGTTTCTGTTACCTTAGGATATTGCTTTGGCTGCATTGACACTTATTCACTCTAGATCAGATTAATATAACTGTCATGTCTTACCTGTAATTATAAGTCTCCAGCCAGCAACTGCTTAGCTTAGCATAAAAACTGAAAAAAGGGGACGAGAGCTAGCCTGACTCTGTCTTAAGGTAACAAAATGTATAACTCTAAAGGTCACTAATTAACACATTACATCTCATTTGTTTAGTGGGTACAAAACTGACTAGTTGGTTTTACAGGGGGTTATGTTTGACTATTTCTTAGCCAGGCATAGTAATTTCCTAGAGTCTCCGCTGGTGGCCAATCTCTTAATCTAATTCTCTGCAAAGAAGTGAATAAGTGCATTTCCCAAAATACCCCAAACATAAACTTAACAAAGTCAACTCAATTTTGAAGGATCATTTTGTCGGGACCAGCTTTATTTCCCCAGCAGGGAGGTAAGTCCCAATAATGTGCACGTGTAAACTGATTCTTATCTTACACACAGATTTCTAACACTGTTGTGTGTAGTGAAACTCACAGCCACATTGCATGCCCTGGTGTATGAGTCCGTACAGCAGCGAGCCACAGTGGTCGCAGAAGGTAGGACTGGAGTAAGTGTGGACCTTAAACAAGTGTTGAGTCTTCAGGTCCTGAAACAAAACAGAAAAAAACCTGCATTGAAAACACACACTCACACACACAGTGTGACCATGGAGGAAACTGTGAACACACACACATTTACACACATAAACGCATGAGTATGATTAGTGGAGAGATGTTGAGTGGGGTATTCATGGACAAACCAATTAGATTTCTCCACTGGGAGAGGACATATAAATGAGAGTGCATCTAGGCAAGGCTGTGTGTGTGTGTGTGTGTGTGTGTGTGTGTGTGTGTGTGTGTGTGTGTGTGTGTATATATATATATATATATATATATACTGTGCAGAGAGGGATGAATCATTTTTATCTCTCCACAGCTCATCAGACCCCACCACCACCACTCTCCACACACCACCTTCTCCGAAAATGTTTTCCCTCTGAGCCGCTATTTAAGAACACCGTCACCCTGTTTCTCCTCTGTGTGTGTTCCTGTCACTCTCTCATCATTTTTTTTTCCACACAGTCACACACATGTTCCTCTTGACCTGATTTCTGAGGCAGTTTATATAGCTGGCATAAAGAAAAAAACATGGAGACAAATCTCCCTGAAATCCTCAAAATACCACAGAAAGGAAGACTGAGTAGTCACTTGCTCTCTCCCCTCTCTAATTCTCTCTCTCTTATCAGCCCCTCCACTCCTCCACTCTCTATCTCCCACTCGCTGCATCTCCGAGGCCTTGTAGGATGACTTGACATGAGCTCAGACATCACAGTTGGGACAAGGCTGCCTCATGTGAAGGATGCATAGATTGACAGATGAGTCATGCCCATGTGTTCCTGGCACTGAGCGGATGGCTAATGTGATGATGACGTGCTAAACCTTGACTAAAACAGAAAGCAGGAAAGTAAAAGGAAAGTGAAAGTAGCACATCTGCTCACATCTGGTTTGGGGCCCGCCACAGAGCCAGGACAAGTGAAGGTCACAAACTCGTGACATCTTTTGTGAACCACGAAACTGCAAACTGGAGGAAACACAGAGAATAATATCCTCAAAAATAACATCGGTCACACTGGGAACATTGTATGAGAAGATTATATACTGCAGAAAAAGGCAATAACACTGGGTTTATCTTTACCTTGACATTGGAATCCCTGTTTGCCGATGCCCCTGAGTGAAAAAGGCACATGGATTAAGACACAAATACAATCTTCTCTACACTTCTGTAAAGTAAAATATTTTGCTTCTGAGACTGTTTCCCAGCCAGCGGAGTGTAGATTACACTGCCAAAACAGAGATAGTGCTGCTGCATTATTCTGTTCCAACAGACATGCAGGCACAAGTTGAGACTCATCAAAAAACAAACACCACTGTATTAGAGGCCACCGACTTTGTGTGTGAAGTTTGGGTGTCTTCCTTCTCTAAGCCACACTGCTGACCAGGTCAAGTGGTGTCAATCATTGTCACACATACACACACATGGATACACAAACACAATTCTCCTGTTTCCAGAACTGCGGTGTTGGCTAGTTTCCAGTGTCTCCTTAGAGCTTTAATTGAATAATTAAAGCCATTGATTGACTAAAGTGTCCACTCAGCAGCTTACCTGCTGTGAATCAAATTTTGATTAGAAAGGCAGACGAACAAGACACCGCCGAGAGCTTCTCCACAATCATGCTGGAGAGGCCCAGGGGTTCATAGGAAACTGACCATAATCACTGATCTAAAATCAGTTCACCATCTGCCTGGGTAATAATTAAAGATGGGGTTTCAGAGGGTAATCTGATCCTTGATCAGCATTCAACAGAAGTCTCTGTCTGCAGCAGTCTCAGTGTATAAGGCCAGTTCTGCTTTTTGACCAGCAGAGAGCATTACAGGTCCAAAGATAGATGTGGAGAGGATCGACAGCGTTGCTTGTTGGCCAGATATCACAGGGAATTGACTGCATTTTAAGTTTAATGATGCATTGAAAAACCTATGCAATTAAATAAAAAGCTGGCATTAAAACGTAAGAGAAACCCTATAAAACATTCCTGACGACTTCGAGGGGGGTGGACCTTGTCTATGCAATAGACATTTTCACTGAAGACATGTTGAAATGTCACAGTAGTTTGAATAGAACAGATCTATCATTACTGTTATTAGTAACACCAGTGCTTCTACTAAAACAAGTCAAAACATCTGCAGTAAAAAAGGCCTGTTGGATCTGTCCTTTGATCAGTTTGATTTATGACCATTGAGAAAAGCAGGTCAGTGACTCCAGACACACACTGAACTGTGACACCACTTTTTCCTTTTTAGACAATTAGTTGATAACTGAATGAGCCATACATGGTATAACCCATACCCCTTTAGAGCCTGATTTAATATAACACATATTTACATTTCAAATTTGTAACTATCGTTACTATAAGTCTTTAATTAATCTATCAATAGTCCCCAGGGGCTACGACACCCAGGTTGAGAGCTGCTGCGCTGACATCCTGTGAGAAGGAAAGATTTTTCACCCTGAACTAAGTGCTGCTACTGCGGCCAAGACAGTAGCAGTTGGAGAAATGTCCTGAAAGCTACCCAGAGGCTGCTGGCATATGCACCACCCTGCATCCTACATACACCACCACCATATGTCCAAACACAAACACAAACACACACGCACACAAACACACACACACACACACACACACACACACACACACACACACACACACACACACATTTTTTTCCTTCACATTTAGACTGTAAACTGTTTAAGATTGGCAAAATACATATCATCCCTGTCCTGTGAAAACCTTGTATCTAGAAAACATCAACTTTTCATGATTTTTAGCATCATTATCAAATGGTTCATAAAGCTTAAGAAATAAGAGATTTTTCTAAACTCATAAAGAGCACTAAATCCTTCAGTTTATCTTGAATTTTGACCAATTCTTTGAGTCACCCATCTTTATGGAAGTGGTATACTAAAGAGTTCCCCTTTAAGATCTGAATAATATCTCATACACCGCCTGAGTGTGTTTGTGCATGCTTGCATGTACTGTTACTCTTTCAGCAAGCATTCATACCGGCAAAAATGTTAGAATGGAAATCTGTCTTGTGTGTATATATGTGTCTGCATGTGTGTGATGAAGCTCCTTAAGTAACTTAAGATGTACTGTGTGGGCTGCAGTGTGGAGGTGAGGATGTGTGATCAGATCAGGTCAGTGTGGTAGGCTGTTTCTCCAGCAGGCAGCTGGATCTGGTTTAAGAGAGGAGTGCAGAGAAAGTCAGTTGGAGTAGTGGAATGCATGAGAAGGCGGCTTATGAACTGCCGGGTTGGTTTCTGTTTAAACGTGCAGCTGTGTGTGTGTGTGTGTGTGTGTGTGTGTTACCAGATGAAGTCGGTGCAGTGGCTGCAGAAGGTGGGCTGTTTGAAGAAGCGGGCTGTGAACTGGTGGTCTTTCACCTCGACAATCCTCTTGTGTTTGAGCGCTCCCTTCCTCTGGAACACAGGCACTCTGGCCGGAGGTGAGAGGGGCGAGGGCAGCGTGGAGGCACCGGGGGAGGTTGCCGATGTTGGGGAGGCCAGTGTCAATGGGGAGAGGGAGGGGGGAGGGGAGACCGGGGTGGACATGATGCCTGAAGGATACAGTAGAAAGAGGAGAGAGGGAGGGAGAGGGGGAATGGATGAGTGTCAGTAAGGAGGGTATAGAGTTGTACAGGCGAAAGACCTTGAGCATGGGGGAGGGAGGGGGGGAGCAAGGACAGGGAGGAGGAGCAGGAGGAGGGGGGGTGGAAAGTGTAATGGGTCATGGTAGCAACAGGAGTTGTAATAATGGCACATGGGATGTATGATGCAGTGAAGGAGTGACGTGATGGAGAGAAAGATCGAGAATGAACCGGAAGTGCAGAAGAAGATGGAGGGAGTACAGGGAAAGTGACAAGAGCGAAAGTGATGGAGAAAAGAGTGGTGTAATGAAGGACATGGAGGTTAATTCACATACGGAGACAGAACTCTCCTAAGAGACTCCGAGACGCTAAGCGATTAGTGCAACTCACTGAGTGTCCCACATACTGCCTGTCCAGTCTACCTACATCTCCCTCTCGCTGTACCCCTTATATCTCCATCCCCCTGGCAGCTATGACTACACCCAACCCACCCTCTGGTCGTTATGTCAACTGTGCCTCCTGTTGCCATGTCAACAACACCCAACCACCTGCTCCAATATTAGAGCCGGTATCCTATCTCGACTTCCTGCCTGCCCTTATTAGCAATTAGTCCAATTTCAGAAGTAAAGTTTGGACCTGAATAATATGTATAGGTCTACAGGGAACGAGATGCACTGGAAAAACTGCAAAACGGCAAATATTAGCTGGAGAGATTGTGGCGCAAGAGTTGCACACTCCTAAATGATAAATGAAACCCCAACAGAGATTTAATGAATAAATAAATAAGCCGATAGCAACAAAAAACATGCCAGAAAAAAATGTGATGAAATGATGGTGTCTCAACAAAGAAGCATACGCTAATCAATCAAAAGGGTGAAGGAGGAGAATGGTGAGAAAGATGGCACACTGCTCAGAAATTAGTAAATGAATGTCAAGAAGAAAAATATATTCCAAAAATGTGTGCAGACCCATACAGCAAAAAACACAAAGACGCAATACCTGAATTTGTGGTGATTTTGGAGGAAAGGCTTGACTAAAGGACAGGTTTTTTCTCTTCCTCCCCCCTTTCTTCTCCTTGTTTGGCTCACTTCAAAAGAAAGGCTAAGATGTCACACCTGTAGCTGGTTACCTCAACAACAACAAAAAATGAAAGACGGGGAGAAAAGATCAAGATATGTAGTGCTGTGGCAAGTCGAAAAAGAATCAGCCAAAAAGAAGAAAGGAAAAACCTATTACAACTAAAAACGAAAGCAACAAGCGTTTCAAGAGATTCAAGCTTTCGAGGAACCAAAGATAGAAGAGTGAAGTGGTATATATCCGTTAACCCAGAGGCAGGGTGAGGAGGAGGACGAAATAGAGAGGTGGTATTCTCTTTCCAAGATTGATTCTGTTTTTACTAAGAGGACGAGAGATGTAGCAAGAGAAAGAGATAGAGAGGAAGTAGTAGAGAGAGACAGAGAGAGGAGAGAGAAAGAGAGAGAGAGAGAGAGAGAGAGAGAGAGAGAGAGAGAGAGAGAGAGAGAGAGAGATTGAGGGGAACAGGCAGCGATTCATTTTGAAATCTGGGTTACTTCTCTCAGGAGAGGGTGAGGGAGGTACAGGAAGGAGGACGGATGAGACAGAAGCTGCCATTTTGCCACCACCATTACAGTATGGACAAGCAAGCGCCAACTGTCTCTCACTTCCTCTAGTGCCAGACGGAGGGAGGAAAGGACGGGGGAGAGAGAGAGAGAGAGTATCCAGTCTGGAAGAAAAGAGAAGAGAGCTTCAGAGGGGGGAGAGTCAATTAAAAGGCTAGTTAAGCACAGCTGAAACAGGGAATAAATGGTTAAAAGTCATGGAGTTTCCAGCAGATCCAGATGACTGAAGGATCAACAGGCCTGCGAAATAAACAACCCTGTTAATCTTTTCTGTTACAGCGCAGTTAAAAGTATATTCACTAAATCGGAAATTTGTGATCAAAAGTGAGATCAGAGTGTTGACATGATAACACTGCTCCACTGTGCACTGAAACCAGGTCAGCTAAGCCTGATGGGAAGAGTAGTTTCCAAGAGGGAAGACCTGTTTGTCCATTGATTGCCCTCACATTGTCAAGGACACACACGCATACACAAAGACACACAGAAACTTGTTTTGTATCGACATTTGTGTTGTATTACCAGTAGCTGGTTAGCTTAGCTTAGCATATAAAGACTGGAGGCAGGGGGAAACAGCCTGGCACTGTCTGAATGTCAACCAGCACCTCTAAATCTCACAGATCAACATGTGATACGCTATTTGTTTAATCCTTACAAAAATCAAGTGTACAAACAACACTTTTTTTTGGGGGGGGGGTTGTGTGCCAGACTTAATCTTGGCCAGGACCAGTTGCCAGGCAACCACCAGAGACCTGGACTACTACAACGTGCTAATTAGTGAGTTTTAGGGGTGTCAGTAGGTAGATTTCTTTTGTTGTTTTACCTTTGCACGGAGCCAGATTAGCTATATGTATTTTTCATGCTAAGCTAAGCTAACCAGCTACTGGCTCCAGCTTCATATTTACCGTACATACACAAGGATGTTATCAATCTTCTCATCCAACTCTCAATAAAAAAGGGACGGGTATTTCCCAAAATGTCAAACTATCCCTTTAACCCTAAAACTCAATGACTTCCCTTTGGGTAGTCGAGTCCATATAATGTCTGTCTGAACAGATTTCTGTCCCTGCAATGTAATACACACACACACACACACACACACACACACACACACACACACACACACACACACACACACACACACACACACACACACACACACACACACACACACACAATTAATCACACTCCATGTGTGCACGTGATCTATGGACAATCTTGGGAGAAGAGAGCAGCAGGCGGGAGCAGGGAAGCAGGCAGGCAGGGGACGAAGGGGTGGATTGTAGTGGGACGGAGAGACTGAGAGAGGGAGCGAAGGGTTGAAGGTCTAATTAATGGAAATGTAGGTTATTAGTCTCCTGATGAGGACACTGGCAGAGAATTAATTAACAATTATAATTAGCAAGATTGTTAGAGAGCAAAATGGTGTCAGCCAGCAAGATAAGAGTGAGCTAGCGTGCATAAGTCTGTGTGTGTTGAATGCTGTCATTATTACTGTATGTGCTGAAAAAAAACCTGTGTGAACATGCCCTATCAGACAATGATATATGCCATTTCAGCATTAGTCATGCTGAACTAGCAGCTGATTGGAAATGATAGGGGGCTTTCCTTCACACAAACCGTCACCAGACCTTCCTCTATGGGACGGCCATTTATGTCTTAATTTTCAGGCCCATAAGACTCCCCCTCTTCATCACTCTTATCTTAGATGAGTCATGTTCTTGTTCTGTTGTCACAAATAAATGAGGAAGATGTCCTCACAGTGTGAGAGAGAAAAGGGGGCACAGAAATATGATCCTGTAGACCGTGCACTCCTCAGTAATCAGTGCATTGAAAAACAAAGCACATAAACGGCTCACAATGTCTCCCCTCCATCACACCGCTGTGATGAGTAAGCACTTGTGAATCTAAAGTGTCTGTATCAGTGTGCGTTTGCATGCCTATCGAAGCATGCTTTACAGTGTTTGATCCTGGGCCGTAAAATAGAGCCGGTGTGGGATACTTTAAGGCTGTAAACTAAAAAGACGTACACACAGCGGCAGAATGAAAAAACACAGATTCGGCCTGCATGATTAATAGCAGAAAGAAAGTGATACAAAACACGGATAGAAGGGAAGATAAAATTAAATATACAAGATGACAACAGAAAAAGGGAAGAATGAGTATAGATCAATGAAGAAGACACAGCACAATCTGTCTCTCCACCGTTACAATAATTATATGACAGGACTGGAAGCTGTTGCTACCATTTTTGATCATGAACACTTTCCTTATCAGCCCCCCTGTCTTATTCTTGTTTAGACTACAGATGGCCATCTTATTATTTCTGACCATGGCTTAATGAAATAGAAAATCCTCCTTCGATGGAATCTTTTTTGGGGGAGCATTTAGCACTTCACCAATTACACGCATCCATTATCGTCTAACGAACGCTCACTCGCATCAAGCACCGGCTTCAACCTGGCTGGCTCGCTGGCTTTCTTTCTCCTCCAATGAAATTAAGGTAAATTGACTTGCCTAACTGTTGTTTGTGGAATCAGGCGAGAAGTGGTGTCTGAGGTAATCATATCTGCCTGTTAAATTTGTCTCTTCCGAACCAATTGGCTCTGTTTGCTTGTATTGGTTTTCTGTTGGGGTGTGCTTCTATTTGCTGTTTTTAATGAAGAGTGGTCTGCTGTGTTTTTGGAAGAGAGCAACAAACCTCCACACCAGTCAGATGAGACATTTGGCAGATGACAAGGGCTTTCAACATGGCCTACAAACTCTCAGTACTGAAGCAAATAAGCCTGTTCTCCATGTTTACTTTACTGCTGACCTGCCTCTCATTGCAACAACAAATATTGCAAAAATAGAAGATCCTACAGACAAAAGAAGGACAATTGTGAACAATAAATCAAATCTATCGGATTATGTCACGTACTTTGGTTTGTGGATTGCTCAGGAGGAACATCCAAACATTTCAGAGAGTGGTATGAGGACTGAGAATCTATATATACATTACACCAGTTTAATGTCAGGTATAATGTTGATGCCCCATGAGTTAACAACCTACAGTAAACTTCCCCATTTTCTTTAGTACCCCTATGTTGTAGTATGTTTCTCTGGCATACTGCCTGACTTTCATCATGGTTTTAAACCATGTAAAGTCTGCTGTTTGATGTACAAATGTGGCACATTGTGTAAAATGATATTATTCAGAAATGTTTTTGGTCTGTTATGAGGGGAAACTTTAAATACTTCCAAATATCTTGCTCTATAATTGCTAAATGTTCCACTATGTTTACCAGCTAGTTGCTAACTGTTTTGGTGTGTTGTTTGGTGCTGAACAGGTAGCGTACAGAGAGTCTTTTCCACAGAAAACAGCTGCCGCTGCAACTGAAAACAAGTTTTTAGAGCGTTGAGGGTGAAACAACAGTTAAGTTGCAGGCCATAAAACCCAAAGAGGCTGAAAGACTCTGAAACGCTCCATAGAGCTGAAGGGAACTGCAGTCAGGTATTAATTCTCTGGGTTCAAGTTCACATGATCCGTTTCTAAAATATAAAATATTGATTACGATATTAATATTTCATAATTTTGTATATATTTGTTTCTCTATTTACATAACAGAGTTTGGTTTTATCTGTCCACTATATTTTTTTACCTAGAGAAATTAAAGATTTGTGCTTGGCCGATGCTGTCTCTACCAAGGTCGAGGCCTTGAGCATAATGAGTTTGGGACCGTGGCCAAGCCGATAGATAGATCAGCAACTAACATGAGTAAAGCGGGCATGTGAGCTGTAACGTATTACTATTCACAGTATGTGCAAAATACTAACAAGAACGCAAAGCCTCAGCTGTAGGCTGTAAAACCTTTCTTACTTCTGCAGGGAGGAAGAGAAGGTTGTGAACAAAATTTGCTCAGGGGGAAGGATGAAAGCAGGAGGGCAGGAGATTCAGGGTAAGAGGGGCGATTGGATAATGAGGCGAGTGGAGAACTAGGTAAAGTCTGAGGATATCTTAATTTTCATCCCAGTTTTCTAGGATGTATTCCCTTTGGGTAGGTGGCATTACACACACACACACACACACACACACACACACACACACACACACACACACACACACACACACACACACACACACACACACACACACACACACACACACACACACACACAGGCAAACAAGGATGTAATATAAATAATTATGTTGTCCTAGACGTGGTGGTAATGTCGCTTCAAAAATATTGGCCGCATCATACAGCATACTCTCTATCTTAAGGACTGCTAGCACACAAAGCTATTCATTCTTTCCACTTAATATTCTCACAATAGTTAAATATTACACATATATATATATATATATATATATATGCATTTACATAAAAATGTTATTTAAATTACTGTACAAACATACTCTGTTTATTACCATTACAACTAATCAATCAGCCACAGATTGTTAGAACTGCTCCTCTAACTTGCCTGTTATGAATGAGTGATAAAAAAGCATGTTAACATACAAACAGACACACATGCAACAGAAACAAAAGACACGTTTGTGAACTTATTCTCTCTCACATAAACACACAGACAAGACAAATAGTGTGGTATAAGCTGTGGGTCAGTTAGCTAATTTGTTCCTCGTCATGGTCCAGTGTGGCTCATGTGAAAATGGCGGAAGAGAGAGATTGGCTGTGAAGCTGGGGGAAAAATACATGAGATGAAAGGGTGCATGTTTTTTTTTTTTCCCAACTTCAGAGATCAAGCCGATGGGTTGTAGAACCCTGCGGCGCTGCACGCATGATGAAAGGGAAACAGCGCTCCCCCTCCACATGTACTGTACGTGTGTGAGTACAGTGTGTGCAGATATACATTGATGTCGATTTGGGAATTCAATACATATATTTCTAAAAACGCACATGTATCATATGTAAGAAAGATGACAGATTCAACAAAAGCATAGTGAAAGAAATAATAAAGAAATTATCAATAAAATGCAGTTGAAAGGGAAGGACAGACTGATTTTAAGAGATAACCAGAGATAGAATAGAGCGGAGAATAAATGAAATGACAGAGTCAGTCAGGGGAATCAGAATTGAAAGAAAATCAAAACAGAGAGACGAAGAGGAACTTGTTATTGGCAGAATACTGAGAGAGATGGAGGATGAGAGGTGCAGGAGCGCAAGGGCCACTGCACTGCATAGCGAGAGACGGCGCCGGTGTTGCTAGAGAGAGAGAGAGAGAGAGAGAGAGAGAATGAGAAACAAAAGCAGGAAGAGAGTGAGAGAAATTGTTAAGCCCTGCACCACAGACATGCGTTACAAATCCCCAGGGACCCGGTGGAAGATCAGTACGGGATCAATCTGCTGCTTCAGGACGCAGCACAGTCCTTCCATTCATTTCCCACACGCCATTCATAAGTCACTGTATTGTGTGTGTGTGTGTGTGTGTGTGTGTGTGTGTGTGTGTGTGTGTGTGTGTGTGTGTGTGCTTGTGTGACCATGAATAAGTGACTGAGGACGAGGTGCTGTAGGAGGGAGGAGAAGGGAGATGAAGGGGGAAAGAATGGAGCAGGTGGGGAGTTGAACAAAGATAGATAGCTGTGTTGGCCGCAGTTATTTATCAACTGACCAATCTAGATCATGCATATTTTACAACTTCAACATAAAAGCAGAGCTGAGCAGCATTCACTAAATATAATGTATATTTAATCAAATCAAAATTGTATTCCTGTTTTTTATTTGCATAAAAAAGCTCAAAAGCAAATCAATCACTGCTGGCATCTAACTGTGCCCGGCTCAAAGATAAATGACAGAACACAATGCGAGTGATAGAAATCCCACATGGCAGATCAAGGATCAGTTTATCCCCTCCACTCTCCGATCATAGCCATTAGAGAGAAAAGCATAACACTGACCTCAGATCAGTGTTTGGGGAGACCATGATCCAACTGCCTGTAACTCAATCTTATTAGAGCGTTAAGTAATTACTGCATGTACACACAGAGGCCTCACAATGCAATTAGCCATTAGCCCATCACACTGACAAAGCATGGCTAATTAGAAGATCGTAGGCGCACAGGAAGCAGAACAAAACATATTTAATATCCCCATCAACACTCTCGCACAATATCATGTGTCAGGTACTGTTTAGATGTTTTGTCATGCTTGGTTGCGCAGTGTAAAAAACCAAGTTGTATTTGTGAATACATTTAAAAATAGCTTTGAGAACCAGACAAGATATTTTCCACAAAGGACGATGAAAGTTAAAACTATTTAAAATTCAGTTTCACTTATCTCTCTGTGTTTTCCCCTCTAATTCACCCCAAAACAACCACAACAAAACAAAAAAATAAAGCATAAAGGCTATCACTGCAAATATCATTCAACACAGGTCTAAAGATGTCTTCGGGAGAAGCTGCATTAGGGTCAGGTCTGTTTAAAATTCTGTTCTGATCAGCAGAAACATCTGTTTGTTGTAGTAGAAAAAGAGCTGGTCAGGTGGCTCTGACTCGGCCGCTGTTGACTGAGGTTGAGAGTTGAGGCAGAGTGTTAGGTGTGTTGCTCTCTTTGAGGGTGAAAGAAGTGGATTATGTTAGGTCAGCTCCGGCCAGATCAAAGCAAAAGTCTGACAAGAACCGAGAAACTTCTGAGAAATATATGCAAGCAGGCATGCGCACGCACGCACACACCCACACACAAATGCTGCACACACACACACACACACACACACACACACACACACACACACACACTTTGGCAGAGGACTGCCTGTCAGAATGCCAAAGAAACTACTCTTTGAGCTCTCCATAAATTTACTTTGAAGGAGTTCTGACTGGCTAATAGCTTGTATGGAAAATACTGTCACAAGAGAAAACACACTGATAGACACACACACACACACACACACACACACACACACGCCCGCATGCCACAATCTCAAAGCCCCTTATTTATAATCACAATCGTGACAAAAGAATTGGAAGGAAACACAGCACCACTGGCATTAATTAAAGAGAATCATATTTTATGAAGCAATTCTCAGGAAGTAAGTGCAGCACTGACCCTCCAGCCCCACCCCAGACAGACAATGTCAAATAAACTAACACATTTAAATTAGGGCATAGACCAGACCAGTCTGGGCTAGGAGCAACATCACCCTACTAGCAACCCGCCATAGCAACCCGTAAGTAGGCCTATAGTGTTGGCGAGGTTACTAGAGCAGAACTGGGCCTTGTACAATGCTGAAAACACACACACTGGTTTCTGTGGGTATATGTGCCCTGTCACTGTGGTAGGATAAGCTTTTCATGGTGCAACATGCAGACCCTAGACCTGGTGAGTACAACGTGTGGCACTCCTGTGTTTCCGTGATATAATTCATGGCCGATTCAGCCAATGAAGACCCTGTTTGAATTCTGGAGCACCACACGTATTGCTTCCCAGGTAACAGGCCAATAGAGGGAGGGGATGAGCTTGAGGCTGCACCGGGATCTCTTACAAACTCAGAAACTAGACTGGCCTGGAGCACACTGCACTAGGCTGGACTGGACTGTTCAATACATACAATTTGACCAGACAGTAAATGTGATAAATCAAAGCAGATAAGGACAACAAGGTAAATCAAAAGAGGAGCAAGTCAGCAAAGTAAAACAAATTGAACCTGACTACTCTAAACAGGAATTGATGGATCAGAACAGGCAGGACAGGGTGAAGCAAAGTGCAAGACTATATCGCAAACTGAAGAAACAGATAGCTTAAAACAGGCGGAACAGTGAATGTACTTAACTTCCTCCGCTAACCAAATCTGTGAACCAAATTTTACACAAAAGACTCTGCGTTTTCAAGAAATTAGAGTAGTTTCAGTGTGTGTGGCCTGGCGAGCATTGTGTTGTGAAGCCACACGTGTGCCTGTGTGGGATGATCGGACTACTTGAGGCGGTGCTTTAGATTGCAGCTTAGTGAGGGCTAGAGAAAGATGAGGATCATTGGCTGAGTGATGTACGCATTGTGTGTTAAATATGCATGCACAGCAAAGTGTGAGTGGATGAGTTTTTCAGAAATAGCAGGAGGGGAAAAAACAGAGGGAGAGTGAAGGAGAGTATTACAGAATCATGCTTCAGTGTGCTTTTTCAAATGATTAGTGCTCATGCAATACAAATACGGTAAATGTACCCTCTCAACATAAAACACACATTCAATACTAGAAATACACAAGCAAAGACACAGTTGTGTGCCGACTGGTTTGAGGCTATCAGTGATATGGAGCTTTTGGGATTACATGCAGGGCATCACAAACTGATGATTTACAGATTAGGTGATTAACATGATATGAACACTTTATCATAGCCACTTCAAGCCAAACCAGTCCAGTCTAGATCAGCATAGACAGCAGACACTTCACCACCATGATGCCCCTCAGCACTCTTCCAACGTGAGCTTTTGAATAGTTCCCCTTACACTGGTTAAGGTCGGGACTGAGCAAAGAGGAGCATAGCAGATTTTGACCAGTGCTTTGGAGAAAGTGAAGGACATTATGCTATATTACCCAGCAGGCACCAGGTGGTGGCGGTGCGGAGGACACCATGGCAACGCCATGAAAATGCCATGGCAACACCATAGCAACTGTGGCCTCATTTGCTCGCTGGTGGTGTGGTACAGCCCAGACTTGCTACAGTGGCATGGTCGTCAGATACACACTTCAGTCACATAAGTAATAGTAACATTGTTCATTAATTATTTCATCAATCAATTAATTGATCATCATCATCAACAATCAGTCAAAAGGAGCAAGAACACAGTATCTACTGGTCTCTGTTTTTTGCTAAGTGAGAGACAGACAGAGGGATGAGCTGATTCAAAAAGAAAGTGATCAAAGGAAAAAAGCAAAAGGTCAATGGGCGGGTTAATTAACAAAGTGGTGTGATCACCGTATGATAAAACTTTAAAAGAGGAGAGGTGGAGAATGCTTGTTAATGAAAACCAGAATGAGCTACAGAGGAGAGCAGCAGAAAGCAAAAGAGACAGCAGACTGTGTGAGAGAAACATACTGATGTGTAAAAGCAGCGAGTGTGAAAAAGTAATGTTAGGTAGTACGAGAGGAGTGACAGACTGATAGCTATAGTAGATACAGATGAATAGAGAGTTTAGACTTTTACTTGTCTTTTTTGTCACAGGCACTAATGTCTTCACAGTCATATAGGAGGAATCGAAATTCAAAAATGATTTCAGTGTCTAGAATCGCTACAAAGCTAAAACATTTAAAACTATTTCATCTAACACTTCCTCCAAATATACCAAACTTAATATATATATATACCTGTATGTATATATATGTATATATTTATTTGTACATATATATTTCTTTATAGATAAATGATATAATTCAAATGATAATTGAATACAATAAAATATCTCAGTTAAATCACAGTATAACATGGTACATTCTCAAAAACATAGTATATTTTAATATATTCTTTTTTCTTAGCATAAAATAAAATAAATAAAACAAAAATAAGCCAGAGGGTTTTTAAGAGTCACTTCTGTTCATGCAGTCACAGACTTAAGTATTAGCGCCTCAATAGAAATCAATAATGCTCAGTGACATACCAGGTTTAAGCCCTGTTGATTGGTTGAAAATGATTGTGTTCAACTACACAAGAAGCAGTCGAACTGTTGCGGTGGTTTCCACTGTTGGGGTGCAGAGTAGAGCGAGCTTACTACCGAACTGAAAGGTGGCTGCCCTGGGTCCTAAGCATTTGCTACAATTGAACTACACAACCCTTCCATCATAAATCTCTTTGATTTCATTCAGCTAAACATGCAATGACTCTGGGGCTTTCCAAAGGATGGGAAACGGCAAAAGCATTTCTCTAAAAACAAAGTTTTTAGATGTTGTTTCTCAAAAATATTGCCCCACGCAGACTTAGAAAAAAAGCAATCCATGTGCAGATAAAAGGTACAGTCTGCCCTCATTGAAAGACAAAGGAGAAAAAGGGGAATTGAGAAGGTCAACTAACCCTTCGATCTGTGACGACATGCACAAACACAACGCACAGTCCCTCACATAGCAGGTCAACACCCCCAACCCCAACCCCCCTCCTTCTAGCCATTATCAACAGCATCCAAAAAGCTACAAAGTCTAAAAGTAGGTGTTTTTTTGCTACATCATGTCAAAGCTACATTCAACTACAATAGAAGAAGAGCTTGGCTGTGGCTGGTCTTAGTGTGAGAAATGAGGTGGATATGTTGAAAATGGAGTGTATGCATTGCAATGTTGGCAACATTGGCACAGTTTACACAGTAGATGGCTTTTGGCACAGCTCACAGAAGGTCCAATGCTACAGTTCACTACTCTCCCTTGAACACATAGCATTTTGTATTCATATTGGTCAGCCAGAGCCAGGTGCTGTGGACTTTAACTCATTTATTACAATCACATCTGACCAAATTAGATTAAACCAATCCCCCGAAAAGGAAAATCAGTGAAGATGTGGAACATCTGACTCTTGCTGAAACAAATGATCTAGAGGAAAAACAATTACAATGTCTCAGATGCAAACAGATGTGCCATTGCATCGCTGTCACATTGAAGGTGGGAATATTGCTCAAAGTCAAACAGTCATCTGATGATCTTGATTACAGGACTTATTACTGACTGCATTCAGTCAAGTCTCAGCTATTGTATATGCACCTCAAATCGGAACTTTAAACATTCACAGTATATCGTTCAGTCTTATTTGCCGAAAGGAAATAGTCAAAGCACAAGATCATTACCTCACTCATCTGTGGTACTTTGTTATTTGAACCTTAGTAACAGTGAATTTTATTGTCCATAATAGCAACATGAGTTTAACATCAAGTGAATAGTTTTCCACACATCAGCAAATTATACTACCTGTAAATTGTGCGGTTACAACTGTGGCACGGATGTCTGAAAAATACAATGAATGTTGTGCTTCATATAATCCATCATCTACAAACTCTGCCAAGGTACAATATAGAAGTGAAATACAGTAATATCCAAAGAGAGCGTTTACAATGCACTGCACTTGGTTTCAATAATTCCTCTGAATAAATCCTGACTGGCCACTTTTATAAAAATAATAAAGTTCATAGCTGCACAGCCTTTGCTCTGTATCATGTAGATACAATTATTAAACTTACCACAAGCCTCTTGTACAATTTTCTCCAAAGCGTACTTGAATAGTATGCAGCCATCTAGTGCCAATCACAGATATTGCACCATTCATCCCCTTGATCCACTAACATGATGGTGAATTATGCGTTGTTCACATGTGGAAAGAAACAACGGTTCTTTATCTATGAAAACAAATTACTTGGAAACAAATCTAGCTTTAAAGCTGTTGAGTGGAAATTTGGCACTGCTATTGGATCATTCCCACTTCCAACACTAGCCACATCCAGCCTCCTCTTTATTAAAACACTAACACAGTGAGAGAAATATATTGATAGAATAAAAAAGAGGGCATGGGGAGAAAAGTCTGAGTAAGAAAGAAATGAATAGACAGACAAAAAAAAAAATCTGCTACATGTCTTTTTTTGTTGTTATTGTTATTTCTCTTTTTAAAGTTCAGTTTGTTGTTCAAATACTTTGATACTCAACTGTGTTCGAGCTCTGGCTGGAACAGAGGTGACATGACAAGCTCCAACAGGGAGGAGAAGGAGGTTCCTGTTCAATCTGATTGGTTAAAAGGGTTTCTAGTAAAACATGACATCACGTAGATGGTCCTGGGGTAGAGCTAGATGGGTCTGATGGTTTCAAAGGAGGTCAAAGGGCTAATAACTAGCACTGTCCTCACTGCCCAGTGAAAGGTGATCAGGCAGACAGAGTGCATGAGAGAGCTGACTGCATTGCTTTTCATATCAACTGATTTACAAAAGGGAAGAAGAGGGGGCAGTCTCTCCAAGACCAAGAAGCAGTCCACCAATCCAGTTCAAAAGCCAACAGCCAATGAGGACAGGCAGCCAGAGTCTATTGACTAAACACTGGCATCTTGTCATCTTTTAGGAGACGGTGGGTCTCTCCACATCCCACCGAGTTGTGTTCTCAAAGCCAGAGGGAGGGAGACGTTTTGAGCATATATCTGTGTGTGTACGTGGGTGTGTTCGTGCATGTCTGTGTCTGTGTGTACAAATATGACATCATTACTCACAAGCTGGAGACTACTCTTATCCATAGTTGTGACTCGGGGAGGGGAGGAGAACCGAAGATGACATCACAAAGCTCAATTCTGAGCGGAGAAGAAGTTCAGGAGCTGCCGCCCCCAGTGATGCAGTATCACCTTCACTCTCGTCATCATGCGAACCATCCAAACGGATGTAGCGCACCCTGGTGTGGCGTCTCACTGTCGCCCTCACGAGAACGCTTACAATGGAGCGGGTGGCGGTAGAGTTGCTCTCACACAGAGTACTGCTAGCAGTAGAACTACTGTCCATACTAGTTCCTGCAGTGATGGTCGCTAATTGATTACCTATGTTCACCAAGGCAGCAATATCTCTGGTGTCATCCCTGGCTCCAGCTGCCATGGCACCATGGTTCTCAATAGCAGTGGTGCTTGCTCCCACGTCTCCCTCTCTCCTCTCCCCCTGTCATACCTCGCTCTCCAGGCTGGAGAAGTGGGCCGACCCTCGACGAGAGCACAGGCTCTTGGCTTTGAGTGGCAGGTGTGGGGAGTAGAACCTCCGTGGCTGTGGCACCGAGCGCAGTCTCTGATACTGGAGTTTGGCACTGGCCGAAGCCTGTGCCTGGCCTACCATTCCTACCCCTGCTGGTGGTGAGACAGAGGATGAGGAGGGCGGAGGCGGGATGGGCATCGGTAGGGAGGTGGGAGACATGGACGGTTGGGGTGGCGACGGTGAAGGCTGAGGTGGATGGTCTGTGGGCTGTGTGCTGAGGCTGAGGTTAGATTGGCTGCCTGATTTGGCCTGACTGGGATCTGGTTTCGGGGGCAGAGGCTTGGGGCGAGAGCCACCGCTGAAGCTGTGGCAGTGGGGGATCAGCTCTTCCTGGCTATGGGAAAGCGCCGTGGCTCCTCTCTTGGAGTGGGAGGTGTGCGAGCGGCTGTGGGGATGTGGGTAAGGATGGGGTTGGGGGTAAAGGCTGCAGGAACACATGGTGGCCCGTCCTGCTTCTTCCCCTCTGTTTCTAGCTCGTCCCTTGCTCTTCCCTCCTCCACTCTTCCACTTTTTCTCTCCCTTCACAGGGATCTTGTCCATAGACCAGTATCTCCGAGGTGGGGGGAAGGCTGCGGGGGGTGGCGGCCACTGTGAGCCAAGCCCTCCACTCCCTCCCCCTGAGCCCCAACCTACTCCTGGTCCTGAACCCCAGAAATCAGCACCAATCCATCCCTCAGCCCGAGTTCCTAGTAAGGAATCATCCCGACTGTTGATACTGCCTCCTTTCTCTCTGGATGGGTAGGTGCCAAAGAACCAGCCTCCTCCCCCTATGCCTCCTATCCCCGTGCTGCTTCCCCCTGCACCTCCTTCCCAGTATCTTTCAAAACGACCAAACTCCCCTGACGAGCCCTCATCTGAATAACTGTCCTCTGCCCTGGCCCTGTCCCTCTCTGACTCAGACACTGCCCCCCTACCTGCTCTCCTTCCCCTATCCCCCACCCGCCCTCTCTCCCTTTCCTCCTCTTCCTCATCATCATCATCATCATCATCGTCATCCTCAGAGTCCCACTCAGGGAAGGAAAGCCCTTCTCTTGTCTGTGCTTTCTCTTTTTCATAATGCATTAACAAAGGACGCCGCTCTCCGACTCTCCCACTGTCATCTATCCCACCACTTCTTCTCCGCTTGGAGGATGGAAGGAGTGGGTGGAGGGATGTTGGAGGAGTATTTGAATCATCACCTCGTCCATTCACCCAAAATTTCACAGATGCAGGGAGTTTGTTGAGGTTAGGGTAACGCTTATTGGTGATACGATGTCTAGAATGAGGGCGTGAGGATTTGGGACGCCTCTCCCTGCTTCTGCTGCTGTCCTCTTGTTCCCTGTCATTGCCTTCATCTCCTTCTCTCCTTCCTCTCTCCCTCTCTCCTTCCCATGAGTCCCGTCCCTTCTCCCCAAATGTGCTCCGATACTGCGCAGAGAAGGAGTAGTCTTGTATTCCTCCTTCCCTCTCTCCTTCTACCTCCCCTTCCCTCTCTGGCTCTACATCTCCCTCTTCTGGCTCAGAGCGTCTTCCCCCAATTGATTTCTTCCTTTTCTTTGTCTTAAGCTCCTTTTTCTTCTTCTTTTTTACCTTTCGCCGCTTCCTTTCTCTCTCTCGCTCTCTTTCCCTTTCTTCCCTCTTTTTCCTCTTTTTGTTCTTTTTCTTCTTCTTCTTCTCTTTCTCCTTCTCTTTTCTCCTCTTCTTTTCCCTTTTTTGCCTCTCAGCATCTCCACCCACTCCACTCCTCTCTCTCTCACTCCAGCTTGCCCACCACTCTTGGAGCTGAGACAGTTGGCTTCCCCCTCTCTCCCTCTCTCGTTCCCTTTCTCTGTCACCCCAGGATGTGCGTGGTTTCCTGGGGGGTATGGGTGGCGGCAGGCGTCCATGGCTGAAGGAACGAGGCCGAATGATTGAGCGTTCCCTCTCCCTCCCCCTGCCAAGGAGGAGGCTTGACTCTTCCGTCAGCTCCTCATCGTCATCATCATCCTCTCCATCTATTCCTCCAGTCCTGTCCCGTGTGCTCCTAGAGGAGCTGTAAGAGTAGGTGGGAGAGGTGGAGCGTGAAGATGAGGCAGATGAGGACGTGGATGTGGATGAGGTGGTCGACGAAGAGGAGGAGGACGTATAGTGCAAAGATGCGGAGGGCGAAGGAGGGGTGTAAGAGGGGCTGAGGGGTACTGGCACAGGAAGTGAGAGCGGGGGAGAGAGGGGGCGTGCCCTCCTCCCTCCTCCCTCCCTCACTTCATCTCGTGCTCCTCCCCTCCGCCCCAGGGGCAGAATGTTCTCATACAGTGGCCCTCCAGGCTCTTTGGGCTTCTTGGGCCTACGCTTCCTCCAGAAGGATGAGGGGAGAGGGGGAGAGGGGTGTGGCAGCGGGGGTGTAGGAGGCAGAGGGGCCTGACTCTTAGGCGGCAATCTCGGGGTGCCCAGAGGTTTAACGGCCCCTTTCCCCTGACCTCCGTTGCCACCTCCCACCACCCTCTTCCCCACCCCGTGGTCCATGCCCTTCTCTGAATAGAAGGCCACACTGGCTGGAGGGGGTTGGGGGTGGCCCCTTGGCATAGTCTTGGGGGTCTGGGACCCTGCCTGCTGCTCCATGCAGGGCCCCAGTCCCTCAGGGTCAATGGGACCATAGTATCTCTTATAGCCGTCAAGTCCCCCACCTCCTCCAGCAGTTGGAGCCCAGTTTGGTGGAACTTTCTGAGCAAAGGGTCCCATGTCAGTGATGGCCCCCCTTACAGCCATTGGGTTGGTGGCTGTAGCAGATTTAGGCAGCCTCCAGCGATCCACCACAGCCAGTCTGCGGTCTGGCCGGGGCAGGAAGCTGGAGCAAGGGAGGGGTGCACCAGCAATGGGGGTGTTAGAGGGACCCAGTGCTGTCCCAGAATGCACCACGGTGGGAGGAGAGCCCGGTAGAGGTGTTTTGTAGACGGGCTGCGGTTGCTGCTGTTGCGGTGGTTGCTGCTGTTGCGCCATGGCAATGACTGGATTGGTCATAGATGTTGAGACAACATGTGGCTGGGACGGAACTGTGACCATTGCTGTGTGATGATGAGTGGGCAAAGATTTAGCTCCACCTGGTGCTGTTTCATCCTCAAAGCTACAGCAGCTATACATGCCCTGAGAAAAAGAGAGCACAAATCAAGACCACAGTGTCAGAGACAGAGTCAGAGTTTATTAGCAAAGTAAAATAAAATAAAATGTATTTCCTAAAATGTAAATGCAGGAATATGTTGGCAAATAAATGTAAAAACATAGATGCAGAAGACTGCAGATATAATGCCACACATGTACAAAAGGCATTGTATTACTGTATGTACATGAGAGAGCGACAGAGAAAGAGGAGAGAGGAAGATATTAAAACAGAAACCTAAGTAGATTCAGTTTTCAAAAGAAATGCAAGATTGCTATTTTTCAGATAAACATCCAATGCTATTCATAGTACAGTTGTGCATTGTTTGGTTAATGGAATTGCATACATAAATGCATAAATTACAACCATAGTGGTGAAAAACGACAAATTATTGTCAGTGAAGCTACAATAATCACATGCACATGGTGTGGGCTGTTTCTGTCAAGGTCACTGTCAAAGGAACAGGATATCCAGGGTGTGAGCGGAATTGAATTTCAATTAATCTCCCGAATTGACTGAGTGGAATTGAATTGACCCTGGACCTCACACTTTCTAACACTCACACTCAGTAACGGATAAGGGCACACACAGGCATGAACACACATGTTCTCACACAGTGTTTGCACAACATTTCTATTCCAACCATGTTGTCCTGTTATAGAGTAGCATAGTTTTAGAGCACTATATTGTAGAAACACCCGGTTGTTAACACAAAAAAGTTTTTGATCGGTTTGAGCGGATATTTGGATATACAACTTTACTAAAACACTTAACAGAATGTCTGCAAATCCGCAAGACATTTTTGTGTGCCAGTCCTGAAAAAACACTTTACACACACACACACACACACACACACACACACACACACACACACACACACACACACACACACACACACACAAAGACAAGACAAAAACACTTACCCTGCTGATTGCCAAGAGAAAGTCCAATTTGCCAGAACTGGTGGCCATGCAGTGGCGAAGCTTCCAGTAGACCAAATGTTCCCAGGCAAACACCAGCAAACTGAGGCCCATAGCCACCAGCAGCATGTAGAAGACCCCAGCCATGTTGTCAATATCCAGTTTACTGCTCATCACCTCAATTTTGTCATTATGGCAGATACCTGATAGCCAGAGGCGCTCCAGCATCTCAATCTCATCTGGAAAGGGGGGTATGAGGAAGAGAAGCAGGAAAAGGGAAATAGATGAGTTTAAAAGGCGGTAAAAGTAGAGGATGAAAGAAGAGAGACAATGTGGAGAGAGCAGAAGAGGATCGAAATGCACAATCAAAATATAAAGTAAAGTAAGACAGTACAAGAGAAGAGAGAGAGGATCGTGTGAGATACAAGAAGAATTATGGCTCGGGGAGTCTAGGGGTTATTTCAAGGTTGTAGAGACAGACAGAAGACAGTAAGGGACAGGGGCAATAGATAGTGACAGGGGCCACACAGGGAGACAGAAAGGCTAATAATAAGCACTAAAGTACAGGTCTACGGTATTGCTTGCTGTTTGCCCATTATCCAATGTGACTTCTCAAGGTCAGAGGTCAGTACACAAAAAGCAGCACTGTGTCCAAAGTAACAAAGAGGACGGAGCCTGAGACAGAGAGAGCGAGTCCAAAACAATAAAGTAGCGCTGAGAAGTAAAATGGCACAGACAACCTAATCTCAACGTTGTAACCCAGAGTAAATGAGGAGAGGAGAAAGGGAGACCAGGAGCCACAGTGAGATGGTTGGATAGGTTGAACAAGCATAGAAGAGAGGGAGAGAGGTAATGAGAGAGTTGGGAAGAATGTCTCACAAAAAGAGAGGGCCCGGAATTCTCTCTCTGTCCACGAACGCATCAGGGGAAATGAGACAGACAGAGAAACAGAGAGAGTTAGAGGGAGCTGGAACAAGGGAAGCAGAGATGGAGGACGAGAGGCTGAGATTGTGTCATTATGACAAACAGCGGGAACACTCCTCAGTTTGGAGAGGATGAGTGGAGGGAAAGTGGCAAAAAATTTGACGAGAGAGAGAGAGAGAGAGAGAGAGAGAGAGAGAGAGAGAGAGAGAGAGAGATGATGAGAAGGGACAGAGACAGAGGCAGAGGGAGAAGATCATAATCATTTAATTGTGCTGGAGAGATGGTCAGAATCTCCATCAAGGTGGTAAGCTCTGGGAGATTCAAGATTCCACTCTGTTAAACTACCAGGAACCAGCCAAGACCACTTTACCCACCACTCTGCCTTTTCACGTATGATCTCACTGGCCTACCGAATCTGAGCTGCCCTGCTAACACCTGTGATTGGCTGCGCGGGTTGCTGGTGTAACCATAGTAATGGACAGCCAGAAGATGCAGGATGTGATTCATGATGAAATTAAAGAGCCGTATTCTCCAAAAGAACTCATAATGACATAATGTTTCACTAACACCAATAGAAGATGAGCAGCACTGCAGTAACCAGGTCTGCAGGTTGCATTTGATTGCATATTACAGTCTCTCTTTTTAAGTAAAACTGCTAAAGCAGGGTTTAAAAGCTGACAAGTCAAGCATCCACTCGCACCACTACACTGCTCTGCGAAAACTCAGGCTTTAGCTTTTCATTTGTGCCATCATTAGCTGTGCTTGCGTAGCATAGATGAAGCCGACCTAGTCATCTGTGTGATCTGGCTAATGTGTCTCCTGTAGAACATCATTAGCCAATCAGCCGTGGCCTCCAGCTACAGCAACAGATGGACACAGTGCTACTGCAGCCCACTGGCAGACTCAGGTAACAACTCCCTGTCTCACATTCATTCATACACACACACATTCCAAGACACAAAGGTCTGTTTTTAAGTCCGGAGCGTAGCCCCATTGAAGAGGATTTAACGGTGTCATTGACCTTCAGTAGCAGCTGTGTGTCCAAACAGGAGTCTGATGTGAAAACAGCAAGTGTCTTAGTGAAGGGTACAGATAAACAGGTACTCTCATGTCTGTCCTCCACTTCACAAGACCCAGTCGAATCCTTTCTCTAAGCTCTAAGTCTCATCTCCTGGCTTTCCTGCCATTTGACTTCCAATGATTCATCTTGTGCTTCTTCGTCTCCCTCTTTCACAATCTGACTCTTTCTCACCGTGCCGGTTTCTTCCCTCCCTTAGGCCTTTGTGATGGCAGTTGTCTCTACCTCTCAGTCGCAGCCAGCTCAGTCCTGCCAAATCTGACAGGTGTGTCAAATCCACACTCCACCTCTGTCGTTTCTGGCAGGTCAGGTCAGGTAGAGCTGGCGCACTGCAAACACAGAGCTGGCATCCACCACAAAGGCATTATTTAATAAAGGAAACTGTATTTGTGTGTCTGTGTGTGTATGTTAATGTGCAAGTGCCTGCATGCATGCTTGCATTTTTCCAGATATGGCATGATGCCAGACATGTCCAGAGATGCTGAGCTCAACAGTTGTTGAGCAGTAAACCATGACCCGTATAATCCTGTGCTTTTATCATAACATGACAAACCTCTCGGCATTCATTGCAAGATTTCTGAAAAAAAAAAACACCCTTCCAGCCAAGAACTGCAAACCCATATTCTCAATATTTTTAAATATCTACCCACTGAATAATATATTCTAGGAATCAAAATCCTGACACCATGCAAAAAATAGAAGTGGATCTGATAAGAAGGAAAAGGCAAATCTTGCCACTCAGCAGTTTTGCCTTTATCACGATGCAAGTTGTAGTGCGATCAATGGTCCTTCTCTAAAGCTGTGGTATGAATCACCAGAGGCAGCAACAAGGAGAACAATACAGTCACAGGGTTGACAAAGCAGTGGCGGACTCTTCTCTAGTGCCCCTCTAATGCAGTTGTAAAATGATATGATTCAACATGGCATGGTACATAATGATGCAACATTGTGACATGATGTAACTCGGCTGAAGGTGTGATGCCTAGTCCTTGAGCCACAGGGCGATTGTTGAGATGCAGCCTTTGAGGGCACGCTGAATGTGAGCCCCCCCCCCCCCCCCCCCTTCCCTCTACATCGAAACAAACTAATCCTCTTCCTTAGTAATCCACTCCAATAATGCCTGCCTACAACGAGAACCCTCAGCATCCAACGCCAGCCTGTAACTAGGTCCATCCAGCGTACACAGCTGATTTTAAGGGCTTTTGCTACACGGAACAGAAGCAAGGACAAGGGAATGTGCCACGAATTAAAAGAAACAACAGACATAGCATGTCAAGGCTGTCTGGGCTCTCTGTTTTCTTGCGTACACACACACACAACCTTGTCCAGGTCCAACTATTCAGCTCCAGACGCTGTTCTTATTTAATAGATCTTGGCACCAAATTGGCATTGTCAGTGTGTAAGCAGCTGAAGTGTCCGTGTGCCAGAAACAGCTAAAGGGCTTTGTCCGCCATGCCATAAGAAAAGCTGATTTAAAACACAAGGAAAAGCCAAACAAGCAGCATCCGATTGAGACAATAAATGCGTGCGGCGGACTGTGTAAAATGATAATCAAGTATTACTGTAATGACAACTATTGCTAAAAACAGATTCTGTCTGTCAAAAACAAGCAACCGTCCTCGCATGGATTAATCCTAGACACAAGTGTATACAGCAGACAAACAGCATATTAATCATGCTCCCATATTTATTAATAATCAATTATCTGATCTCTTTTATATATATATTTGCTTCAGTGCACTCATTTCATGTTCAGGGTATTTTCAGGTGTTTCTCTTGAGTTATGTTTTTTCTCACTTCCTGAGTCAGGATCAGCTAATTTGCAATGAGTGTAAATCTGTCACCACACAAGTTGTGATCATGTCTTTTTGCAACATTGACTCACATATGTAAATCCCAGTTGTTTTTTTTCCATTTATAAGCCCAAGCAGGAAGAAGGGAAAGAGAGTGAAAGTCTGATAGATTGAGAGGAGGGAAAACGGGGGACAGGCATGTGCATATTCACCAACAGAATCAAGTAATGTCTGCAATGTCTGCAACCAACAAATAATATTCCTCTTGCTCCCACCTCCCCTTTTATTTCCTCTCCTTTCTAGTAGCCAATAAAGATACCTACAAACCTCTTAACCATCACCATCAGCCCCCTCATACACTCCATTATTCCCTCACAATTGAAACACCTTACAGCCATCGCTCTCTCCACACCTTGTACTCCCCCCATCCACTTCACAGCATCCTCTCATTCATCTACCCCCTGTGTCCTCCATCCACCCCCCACCCTTGTGCTACTCTGTCGCTCGTTTCTCTGCGCTGTCATTTTACCCATAACCTTCCCTTTGCCCCTCCATTGTTCTAATTATTTTCCTCTCTTCCCTCCCCTCCCCATAGTTCTCACCATCTCCCACCAGCTGCAGAAGGGCCAGGTCAAGAGGACGTTTCCAGCGTGAGTTTTTGTGCAGGGCGATACCGTAGCCTGTGGTGGCAAAAACCTTCCCCGAGCCTATGGTCATCACCTTAGAAAAAGGAAAATGTGCAGATATTAAAAATAAAAAATAAAAAACTGACCAAGAAACAAAAATACATGACTCTAGTATGTAAGCAAAAGTGCCTGCGTGGGTTAGTACTCACCTTACAACCTTCGTCCTTCCTGGCCATATAGTTCAATACTGCAGCATCATAAATAAAAGCATCCAGTTTCCTGTAAAGGGATCAAGGGAGAATTCATTCATCATTTAATGGGAGAGAGGGAGCGAAGGGATGGAGAGACAGGCAGGGGAGGAGGTATAAAGGTGGATCTCTGCAATGTACCTGGGAAGAGAGTTAGGGTGCAAAAATATACTGCAGACATGCACACAGAATGATAGAGAGGGCATGAAAAGTTAAATCATAACAAGAAAAAGGGAGGATGGGTGGAATAGTAAAGCAGGCTTGGTAAAAAGAGTGAAAACACAAGGAGAATAAAATAAGGCAGAGATCAGGGAAAGATGTGTGAGTAAGAGGGAGCGGGAAGGTGGTGGTTGGGGAGGCGGAGGGGAGGAAGATGGGGATTTATACGTTGCGAGGAGCGTAGTGACAGGGAGAGAGAGAGGGGGGAAAGATTTACACACTTCAGGGGGAAAAGACATGGGAAAGAGCCAGAGAGTGATGAGGATTATAAAGTTTAAATACAGACACACGGAGAAAGCACACTGGGAGGGGAAAGAATGGACCGAAAAAGAGTAGGAGAAAAGAGAGAAATGGTAAGATAAGAGGGCAGATGAGGCGTGAGAGGAAAGAAAAGATAAGCACTAAGGAAGAGAGTTTCTCATTTCTGTGCATGTTAACACAGAGTTATAATTGTGGTGTCAAGGCAATGGGGAGGGAGAAATGATGACAGAGGCTTAGGGTAAAGTAAACTGGGATTATTCAACACATGACGGGTGATAGAGATTCTCCTAGAAACTGAAGAGGGAAATGCTGCTTGCACTGTATGTTTTTTGTGTGCGTGTGTGGGTAAAGGTAGAGAGAACGTAAAGGTGAGAGAATCTGTGCAGGAAAGCAGGGAGTGTGACAAAAGATGTGAAACGTTAGTCAGAGTTGAAAAAAATGTCACTGTGTATTATGGCCTGCTAGTGAGAGAGTGAGAACAAAAAATCATGGAAAAGAATGGCAGCAGGTATGACTCTGCCAAAAACAAAGTCATATAATAACCATACATGTTGGGTGATTTCTCATGGGTTGTTGGAAATACAGTAAATACTGTAGGGTTTGTAGAATGGACATTGTGGTGAGGTTGTATGGTCAACTGCTGTTTCAGCAAACATACAGTAGTCAAGAAATCCTATGTTTACGGTGGGTAGTCAGTATGAGTTTAAGACAACAGCAAACCATCTTCTTTGGACCATTTAGTAGCACTGCATTGCATCTGAATAGCAGTAGGGATTTATCAAATTTCAGCAGCCAATTTTTAAATAATTGTTATTAAACGTCTAATCACGTCAAACCTTTATAAGAGCTTTTTAAACAAATTTCAGCATATTCTACGTATTTTCATCACCTTGTACAGCAGAAAAAATATTTTTTTTAAAAGTTGAGTTTAAGAAGATTTTTGTTTTGGAAACATTTATTTAAAAAGTATCCTGTATCCTTTATGGTCTGTTATGTAAATTAGGTCTTTTGAAATGGAGCAGTACTTAACATTTTGTGATGTGAGCATCTTGGTTGTTGTCTTGTAAGCTTATACAGGCATATACTGTACATTTTATGTCTCATTCAAACAACAATATAAGTTAATGTTGCCTGAAGAAAGCATGAACAATTTTAACAACTTCCTTAATCTAATAAACTATAATTTGTCAAAGCATGTGGAGAAAGACAAAGATCTGGCAGGATACATGTAAATGTGAGGGAATGAAAAAGCTTATGTGGTAGCAGACAGACCCGGTCTTGAGGTTCAGTATAGCGTCCTCCACCCCTCTCTGGTTGTATTTGCCCATGTACTGGTGCATGTCTGGATAGTTGGAGCGGATGTTTTTTTCTGTGCTCCCGTTGGGCACCGTGCCAAACTTCAGAGGTGGGTACTGCTCCTCGGGATGCTGAAACTAGCGGAGCAAAGGGAGGCAAGGGAGGGAGACGGAAGGGGCATGAGACACACCAGCCTGTGCACCAATCTGTCTGACCTATTTCTGTCCACTTTCCAGACTAACTTACAACACTCTGTGCACAGTCATATCTTTGAAAAGAGAGCAGTCTTTGGACTTAAAGTAGCATTTAGAACTGTCTTTAAAGTATTCGAGAACTGCGGTAATTGAGTTACGTAAAATGAGATTTTATTCATTTCTAAATTCCTGTGCTTTAATCAATTTAACATTCAAATGCACAGGATTTGGCTCACTCTAAGACTTTAATTCTCCTTCTACTCTCCCTACTTAATCAGTATTCAAGCAATGAGGTACCTTCTTGTCCGAGAGGCCAGACACTGTGTCAATGTACTCCTCCTGGATCATGAAGGCAGCCAGGTTAGCAGTGTAGGAGGCCAGAAAGATGACAGCAAAGAAGGCCCAGATCAGCACCATGATTTTGCTGGTGGTTCCTCTGGGGTTCTCCACTGGCACAGAGTTGTTGAAGACAATAGCCCACAAAAGCCATACAGACTTTCCTATAGTGAAAGTAGACCCTCCAGCCTCTGTCCAAAATGATGACGAGGGAAAAAGAGAGAGGGAGAAGAAAGAGAGTGTAATGAGTGGTTGATACAATAACTTTTTTATACGACAGCAATCCAGCCAGTACACCGCACAATAGAGTATTCAGTAGCGTGAGACTGCAGATGAAGCAGTTGATTCTAATTAAACTTCCCCTAATGATCTGTAAAATAGGTTTACTGTATATTAAAATACCTAGCAGGCTTTTTGACACCGAAGCTCAAAGGCGGTGACTATACGTTTTCGAGGATGGCAGCTTTCAATTCAGCTGCTACGTGATCTTACAAATGATTAAACCACACGGTGCAAATCCCCATTCAAAGAGCTCAAACACTTCCTTTATATGACAGGAGTAGAGGAGGAAGGAAGGAGAGAGAGGAGGGTGAAAGAGAGGGATGTATGGGAGGATGACAGAGAGGTAAAATTATGGAGAGCACAGCAATCATGCAGTAAAATAGGCAAGTCGGGTTGGGTATTGGACCGAGGCATCAGGCATACTGAATATCACAGGGATACAAACTATGCTCTTGAATAATAAATGGCTGTTTCAATATCGAGAATACTTGGATGCAGTTCAACATACTGTAGGTATAATTTCCTCTTCGCCACACTTGCAGTTAAGGATTCAGGGCAGCAGATTCAAAATGTCAATTGTTTTATTCTGAATGTGACAACTGCCCAATCAGACAGCATGAAGCAAACTCAATAGAAGCAAAAAAGTTCATCATCATGCTATAATTATAATTTGAAATCTTGTAACTACATTCCAGGAATGTGCTCAATGTTTGTACATTTGATCCATGAGGCAACAGCAATGAAGACCCATCCATCAGACTGGGAAAGACAGACAGCTAAGATCCATCACTCACTCTTGCCGTTCTGGAGACTGCGGTTGTAGCCCACAGGGCTGAAGAACTCAAAGATGAAGACGGTCACAGCCACTACGGTCAGGCACATGACGAACATCATCACCCACACCGCTGGACTGTAGGGCTCTTTGTACGGAAACAAGAGAAGATTTAAATGAACACATAACATAAGGACGGTTTTGTGCTGCATTATTAAATTATCATTATTACTATCAATAGAGGGGACAATAAAGTTTCATAAACCTAGCACATTATGTACTATATACACAGAGAGGAGCCTTGTATGCAGACAAAATAGAAACCATTGGAGAAAACATATTCTCCAGAAGTCCATAAAAACTGTTTTTCTTTTAACAATCACCTCAATGCAGTCTATAGACCAATAACTGCTCTCCCACTGGAGCCTTGAGTCTGCTGACGGAGTGAAACTACAAGTTGGGAAGACACAAGCAGCTAAGAAAAAGTAACGGCTAATCTAGATGTAAGGACCAGCAGCCAAAGACCGAGGCTCTTTGTGCAAACTCAACACATTACGATTAGATTAGATTCTGTACATCAGCTAGGCGCCACACATAAACACAGCCTCTTACCTAAGAAAGCGGAGGGTGATACAGTTCCGTTGCTTCGGGAGACCATGACACTTATCCCCGTCTCCACAAAAGGGACAGAGAAATCCACGACCTCTGACCGCTCCTCATTGATAGTCAGCGAGCCAATGGCCATGTCGGCCCGCTTGTATACCACCTAAATGGGACAAGAGAGAAATCTAATTATGGGTAATTCCTGTGGCGGGGACAGACAGACAAAGACAATCTTTCACAGTTCACTAAGGTTTATTTCCAGGTGAGATGGTGACATTTCTGCACCCTGACCCTTTGTACATCCTCAAATGTGCCTGCATGAGAAAGGCCAAGAATTCAATCTGGTACAAATACTGAACACTTGTCTCTTGTGCATCTCTTTAGCATACAAAATGAGCTAGGGCCCTTCTCCTCCCTGCCACCATCTAGAAAAACCTGAAAACCGCTGTGTCTGCTGATTGTACAAGTGAAATGTTAATCTACATTAGACATGGCACAGCCGCTCTTCAGAGCAAATCAGCAGAAAAATGAAGCGAAGTGGAAAGCCAAGCTACCCCCCCCCCCCCTCAACTTTGCCAAGTCTCTGGATTACCTGATCAAAGAATGGCAGGCTTTGGAACATCTGATCAAAAGACAGACATTAGTTTTAGAAAACAAAACTCAAGTGTCCTTTTGTATGTGAAAATAGATTTGACAGACAGCTCTGGCCCCGGCTCAAGTTATAAATGATAGAGCAGGAGAGCGCAGTGGAACTGTTTTGGAACCTGTGACAACTGGCGTTTGGCAAGTTCCCTCTGGGACAAAGATAGAAACAGCGGGCCGCTTCAATGAAACATCAGCCCCCCCGTATCGATCTCTGTATGCTTGTGAGCATGTGTGCGCGCTTGTTTGTTTGTGTGTGCCTCTTTGTTTTTTTCTGCCAGTATCATGAACCTCAGTGTGTTTTGCAGAGAAAATATCAAGGACTAATCACAACTAGCCAGGGGGTGTCTGACAATGTGTGAGTCTTTGTGCTTCTATGTGTCTCTGCAGAGATACTGTGGGGAAGTGTTTGCAGGAGAGTGCGTGTTCACGGCATATGTTAGCCACCATGCTTCTCCATCTAATTTGTGTAAATGTGCATTTTTTACAGTGTTTGTGTGTGCACATGTGTGTGTGTGTGTGTGTGTGTGTGTATGTGTGCATGTAATAAATGGCAGCTGTCTGATTGCTGGCAGTGGTTAAGTGGCCATAACTCTCACAGCGATTGATGTGACATAGCGTTTGACTGGTCACCCAGGACACATGAGAATAGGCAGAGGAATGCTATGTGGCTTGTTGCAACACTAAAAATGCAACACAAAATATGCAGAGGCACAAATATAAACTCACACACAAAAAAATCTCACAGTCATACACAAGTGACAAGGGATCAAACATTGAGAACACATTGCTCAAAAATCAGACAAGCATAACCACCGGCACATATCCACACACACCGACACCGACACACACACACACACACACACACACACACACACACACACACACACACACACACACACACACACACACACACACACACATGCACGCACACTAGCAAAGACTTGCCTCTCCAATCATGCCATTCCAAACCCCATCAATTTTCTTCCCATGTTTCCCATTGGTCACTAAGTAAAGGTCATAGGTGAAGCCGACAATCTTGGCCAATCTCTTGAGGATGTCAATGCAGAAGCCCTTGCAGCACTGCTTCATGGGAGCTACACCTTCATGGATAGCACTGTGAAGGAGACACAAAGAGGAAAAAAATAAGTAGAACATCTACGTAAAAGTGTCAAACAAAAAGCCTACTAAACTGCATCCTGGTTGGTGTGTAATAGTGTGAATGGAAAAGAAAAGGAGCAAAACAGAATGAAATGGTCACAGAGGAGGAATTTTGTGGCCCGGCATTTGGTGACAGGTTTGATCGACCAGTGTAGGATAGGTGCTGTCATCCCCTCAGAAGCTGATGAACCATAAAGCTCCACTGCGGTTATATCTGATTCCAGACTCCTGAGTCATTCCACTGATCCTCGGGAGAGCAGTCTGTTATTGATCATGGCCAGGGAGTGAAGAGACCACAGTTTTGATAGGTGATTGATGTCACCTCAATTGGACGGCATCATGAGAGCTTAGGAACTACATTCATAACACTATTAAAATAGTAGAAAGGCTACTATTTTGTTTTTCTCTTTGATTTCTCTGAATTTTCTTTCGTTTCACTACCACTTGTGAAAATTATAGTTTTCGGTGAAATCATGGAATAAGTCAATAACATCAAATCCTACATCAAACACATCTTTGTCTTAAATCCCCAAAAATTCAAACCTGGCATTAAGTGGTCGTCTGCAGGGCACTGAGTCCCGGATGCAGGTCCCGGATGCGGCGTCTGCCAGCTCCACAATGACAAATGGCCTTTCCTCCAGCGTGACAACGCGCAGGTGCTGAGCGTCGTCAGGTGGTTTAAGGAATGGCCCATAACGGGACCAGGCTGGGTACCGAAGCCTCAACACGCCGTTCTCCCACCAGCCTACCTGGGGGAACGGAGAAAAGAGAAACATTACAGAGAGGTGGAGCACACAAACACATGCATTTCTATCACAATCAGTTAATATAGTCCACCTTTGTTTGTACTGAGAAACAAAACCAGGTAATCTCAACAAACCAATTGAACACAGAGCAAGTTTCAAAAAGACACAATTTAGCCTTGTCTCAAGATACAGTAAAAAAAAAAAAAGTGAATGTACTTTGTATTTTACTTAAAACTTCTTATTTGTATAATGAGTGATACTAATTACATGTTCATGTCACATCTTCAACTTATGTCTGTAATGTAGTAGCTTCACTGTATCTATCACATATCATAAGAATTCAATTTAAGAAAGCTACAGAATAAATTTATACAAAAAGAGCAGGACAAAAATTTAATTTCAAACTATTGTTTATTTGAGGTGTTAACCAGATAGGTGCTCTTATTATCTTATTATTTATTATTTATTGGAAATAAGTCATTCAGCATGAAAAAACATAAAAAAAACTACTTACGGTCTAAAGAAATCTAAATGTGGTGTTTACAAACAGTAAGTAGCAATTTCTGCATCGTATGCCTTTAAATATAATCGTTAAGCCTATTTAGTTTTATAATGATAAAAATACCATAACCTTATACATTTAGTTAGACACAGAGAGGGTAAACACACCACATTAACACCTATAACATTATACAGACTCATACAAATGCCCTGCAATAAACAGTGTAGTAGGCTTAATTTTGCATGGCACAGATGGAGGAAAATAAATTGTAGAATAGTGAATCACCAAGATGACTATAGAGATGGATGAACATCTCTCTAACAGTCTCAATAAACACTGAATATAATAAACTTCATAAAGGTTGCATTTAATGCAGGACTGTGGTACCGGTTTGAATTATATTGTACAGGTATTATTCAAGTTATTGTGCCCACACGCTCTTTTTTTAGAACACCAGGCCCTAAATATTCATTGTTATGTGGGTTGGGAGCAATTACCTGAAACGTTTGCGCAAAGGCTACACTGATTGATGGGATTACAGTAGTTATCAAGATTTGTTTGTACTAGTCATTTATTTTGGTGTCAAATTTAGACATTGCCATGTAATTACATATAACAGCTTTAGGAAGTATGAAAGCAAGTAACTCTCCAATTCGTCCCTGCACAAACAATGGGACTTATTGAGGTAGCTGTGGTAAGCAGAAATACACATTTCTAACCTGTAGGCTTTTTAATAGCCTGGAGCCAAATTTTTATGTGACACACTCGGATCAAAAAGCATTTTTACAAACTGAAATAGCACATGTGCAGAGAGTTGACTCATGTCTACAGATGCCATTTTAGTATGATTCTTAAAATCTGTCCGGGGATAATGTTGTGAGACCACATTGTTCTGTGTCCACTGTTGACCCAAAAATGTCTGTCAAGCATCCCTTTGACTGTGTCATTGTTTTCCCCTTATTTTTGCATTGTTTGTATGCTCTCTGGAAGTGTTGGATGCTGGATCTTTGCATATTCAGACTTTTCAGAGCAACGTGAGGCAGAACCACACCCAAGAAGATTCAGTCTTTTTTTGTTGTGAACCTTCCTCTTGTAACATCACTTGACACACGTTGTCATGATCGCCCCGATAAAAGTCTTGTCAAGTGTAACTGAGGCAACATACACAAAAGAAAGTGTGCACACATACTGTACACTCATGCACATACATACAGAAATCCATATGTATATGCAGACACACACATACAAACATACATGCATACATATATATATATATATATATATATATATATATATATATATATATATATATATATATATATATATAAAATACTTTAGCAGGCCAGTGGAGAAACGCAATGTTTGGCAGCTCCGATCAGCCTGCCTTTCTGTTTAAAGCCAGTGTAAAGGCAGGGAGAAGAGGAGGCGGTGGCAACAATGACAGTATTTCGACTGCACTTCGACCGCAGCTCTGCATCAGACGTTCAATCAAAACACACTCAGGGAACACAGACAGAAAACAGATAGAGCCTACAGGAGAACACACTGCTCTCTATCAGACAAATACCCAGAAAAATGCACACGCAAACATCAGGAGAAGAACAGCTGAAAAATACCACTTCAGACTACTCAAATGGATGGAATATTTTAAGGCAGAGAAAGTATTCTGGTTTTGAGCAAAAGTTTGAGGGCCGGGGACCACTTTTAACAAAAACCTATCCTTTAGCAGCCATGAGTGGCGTTAATACATGTTCATTAAATTACAGTAATATCCTTGAACATTTAGCTCTGTGTGCTGTATCCGCAGCTGAAACAAGCCATGCTAATGCTGGACAATCTTCAGTACTAGTCTGCAGTGTTTCAGTAAGCTAAGCTGGGTCCTCCCAGGCTCTAGGTAATGGTGCAGTCATTGTAAAGAGAACATTAAATATTCAGGGAGAGCCAACAGCGTGGATGTGCATAATAGGCAGATACAGGCATCTTATCCTCATTGTGTGTGTGTGTGCAATAGTGCAATAGGGTTTATGCAAGAAGGGTGAAAGCATATGTGTGTAAGCATACGGTATGTGCCCTCATTTGTGCGCACACACACATGTGGACGTCTGCATGTGAGTTCTAAGCATGTGTGTGTGTGGGTGGGTTTTGTACCCTGGGTTTGCACAGAGCCGAAGGACCAGCGCAGGAGCTTCTAATTGAAAGGGATTTGAGATATATGGCAGGAGTCAGCATGTTACGACACGCTGAGACTGGACTCTGGTGGGCTGTTAAAACCAGCGGGAGGCTGAGAACCACCAATGTGTGTATTTATGCTTGTGTGTGTGTGTATGTGTGTAAGTTTGTGTGGGTGCATCAGTATTTGTATTAGTGCAGTGTTTGTGATTATGTGCTGTTGCAGAGTGTATGTTCTGAGAGTACTGCGTGTCTTTATGCATGTGCAGTGTGGTGTCGAGGCGCTGGTGTGTGGTTGAGAAAATGAGCATCGCTCTCTCTTCTGACACTCACAAGGGTAAAATCCCGGTGTATTAAAGGGAAAACATCTCCAACAGGTGACAAGGCTTCGTATTAAGGATTTCTCAACAAACCTCAGCTTAATAGAATATGCATGACATGCCAGGGGTACTGGTGCTTTAGACGCGCACAGTTATGTTGACAAGTCACTCAAACACACAAAACAATGGTGGGTGGTACCAGATGGTAACGACAGACACCCAGAAATCTTCAGCACTATTTACATCTGCACTTCATTTTACGATAAAAAAAAACGGAAAACGCAGGCAGCGAAGAAGAACAAAACAGCAACTATTGATCAGAGCAACATCAAAGCATTACTTTTAGTAAAATGACAAAGAATGAAATCTATGAGTAGAGGTGTATGACTGCAGGGCTGCAAATTACAGGTTCACATTTTTTAAGTCCATCTAAATAGTCTCTCGTACCCATATGTACAGCACATTTACAGACTAAAGAGTTCTTACTCTCAGTAGAGGTCGTGAAGCGTCTCCACCAATGATGTAACAGATGAGGGACTGAACCCACAGTCCTCTTTCTATGTAGAAATGCATTACAAAATTCGACCAAAGCTACATGAAGCTCAAACAGTCTTTGTTAAATCAAGTGAGTATCTTACTGTCTTTTTATAAAAAATTCAGCTTCACCTTAATGTTAAAACATGTTTTTGCACTAAACTAGGGCTGTAGATTCTGTCCTCCATCACTTATTATGGAATAGCAGGTACTGCTTCACAACCAGGAGAGGACATCGTTAAAGCTACATATGGGCGTACCGTAGTGTATTAAGACAGAGTTGAAAACATGTGAACTTATCCTTTAACCTTGTGAGGATTTTTCTTATTCATTAACTGATCCATTACAATTTCCCAGAGGCCTTGGTGATGCTTGTCAAACCAACAGTCCCACGGCATTCAATTTGCAAATCCTTACATTTTATAAGCAAGACAGAATGTTTGTCATTTTTGCTGAATAAGTGACTTAAATGATTGATCAGTTATCAAAATTGGGACCATTAGACTTCTGTCAATGGTTTCTGTGCTTTAAATGTACGTGTGGGTGTGTGGGTGTGTGTGTGTGTGTGTGTGTGTGTGTGTGTGTGTGTGTGTGTGTGTGTGTGTGTGTGTATTTTTGGTGTTGTGTGAGAGGAAATATCAGAGTTAGAGAGAGACAGCAGAAACTGAACAGGCACACAGGAGCACACAAAGCACGGTCAAATAGTCAGCAGCCAATCTCTCTCCTCTGCCTCGGGCACCGACGGCCATAGTGAACTTTACATGAACATGAACCCATGTGACCTGACTGTTCTCACTGTCAGGTTTATATCCCTATTTCAGATGCCAACGCAGCACAGATCTGCTCCTCCAGTTCACATGGAGAGATTAAGACTCGAGAACCAATCAGCAAAAAACCTGCTCTGGGCTCAATTGCTAGGCCCTGTTGTCTTTGCAGTTGTTCACAGAGGACAAAATTACAGTTTATCATGAATCCCAAGATTCAAACAGCTTGTGGAGACAACTAAATAGTAATCAATTGAGTGTATCGTTTGATTCAACAGAAAGCATGTCCCTTTCTCTTCTCAAATGACACTCAGAGCACATGATTAGACATAAAGAACTCATATCATGTCCTTACATCTTCCCATCCACGTCCAGGTGTCCAGGAAATTACATCGAGGAAGGGGTTGGACAGGTAACCGTCACCATTGAAGGAATAGTCTCGACCACCAAGTGTGATGTTGCCGAAATACCTGTATGGCAATGGATGTAAATGACAGAAAACATGTAATATTAGTAAATTAACTAATTGTTTCGGGGGAAATGAGGAGAAAATAGAAATCATAAGGTTATTTTTGATGCAACAGTGAGCCTTCCCACTTGAAACTAAATCACAGCGCCTCTATGGTGACAGCAAGGGCTTGTCTGTTAATCAAATCTACAGACAAATGATCAGACACACAGAATTGTCAGGATCTTTGAAGTCAAACAACTGCTGCTCTCTGCATCACCTGTGAGCTCTATAGTTTGTCTGATAATCACACAGGACAGACGTTCTAACTGTCTCCTCGTGTCATCTTGCTGGCTTCAAAACACAAAACCTGAAAGCGTTTTTTTTACTTGACAGAAAGCCTCATATTGAGAGCAGCTTGTAGTTACAGACAGTGAACAGCAGGTAGCACTGCAAAAGATAAAATAAAATAAAAACAACTTTCTCCTCTGATGTTGGACATAATTTATAAACAAAGAAGGAAGAGTCCATTAATCATTTCCATTTAATTGCCGCACGGTCTGTGCTGTGCTTCATTTACAAAAATCACTGTAAATAAACTCATTAATTAATTACATGTTTAGATTATCACACTGACCAAACTTCTCTATACAATATCATGTGTGTGGTGTGCATGTGGAGCAAGGATGAATGGCATTAAAAATGAACAAGGATGATAACCAGAACCACTTAGGCTACCTGTTAGAGTGTGCTGCTGCCTGTTTGCACAGCCTACAAGGAATATATTACAGCCGGCTCATTAATATACATGAGACATGGTCCACTTGCTACAGACGCTGGGGTAATTTTGCCAACTCACAACTACATGCACCAACAACATCTATTTTGCATGGATGATAGCCAACTCCAAATTCAGATATCCCCTCTGTGCCTGCTCTCTGACACTGAATCTACCGACTCCTCCCGTATACCTTCCAGCTCATTCTGGCGCTGAACCAACTCGTCTCACAGAATACACCTGATGCTGTCTCAATATATTTTGTCCTGAGCCTGCCAACGGCCTTGTACCCCCCTCCCCAACATACATTTCTCTTCCTTCCCTCCTCACATTCTCTCTTTAGAGCTTTCATTTCCTCTTATCTCCCTCTCACCTCATCCTGCCCCGCAGTCTCTGGGTCTGATTGGCGTCCGTCATGCAGTTGGTGACAAAGTTCGGCCCACCCGTAGTTCCGTAATCCTTGCGCATGGCTACTGCCCCATGAGTCAGCACAGACACTCCCCGAGCAATCCTCCTACGAGGTTCGTCCCTCCAGCCCTGGGGCCGCACGGCAAACAGAGCCCGAGGCAGGCTCTCCATGCTCAAACCTGAGAGAGCCGGCCCCACTGCGAACCACATGTGCGAGGCTCCGGCCTGACCGGCGGACCAGGCGGCTCGAAAGACCAGCTCAGCCTCCTCCTGGGAGCAGTACAGCAAACGTACCTGGAGGACAATAGGAAGGCAGGGAGGGAATAGGGACGAGGGGAGACACACACACATACACGCTAGTGAGATAAGGAGGGGACAGGGGAGACGTGGAGAGAGACAGAGGGTGGGAGAATCAAGGGGAGAAAGATAGAGCTGGAGCACAGGTGCACCTGAACGGGTGGGGAGGAGGTTGGATAGAAAAGGCCATATCGAGAAAAAACAAGACTGCTGGCGGAGGTAAGAGGAGAGATAGCGGTAAGCTGATGTGATAAGGTTCATGGGAGTTGGACGTATGATTCAAGGAGAGAGGCAGACACGCCAGAAAGAGGAGAGACAGCATGGGTGATGCATGTGATGAATGCTAACCAGGAGGTGCAGGAGGCAACGGGGGTCAGTGCTTAATGAGCTTGGGCCTGATGAAACAAGATACAGTTATGAATAATGAAAATAGCAGTAAAACAAGAAAGGGAAAATGAAACAACTGTAAGTGGTAGAGCAGAGAGATAGAGAGGTACAAGCCAGGGAGGAGGGAGGGGGGGGAGACAGTTAAAGACCAAACACACCTGAGGGAAAACTAAGGGGGAAGAGGCTAAACACTGACATGTGTTATTAAAAGCAGGGTGGAGAAAAGACCTGGAGACAACAGGAGATGGTGGGTGATGCTGTGTGTGATAGAGGGAAGTAATCAAAGGTGGGAAGAGAGAAAAGTAACTCCTTGGAGGACGGAAAGGAGGGGGGGGGGGGGGGGGGTGAAGGAAAGCAAAGGATGACATATTTTGGTAAAATCCGGGCCTGGAGAGATATTTGCAAAAAACAGTGGAGGGGGGTTGATGGAGTGTGGCTGGGGAGAAAGAGAGAAGAAAACATTAAAGAGAGTGAAAGGCAACAGAGAAAGACAGCAGTGACAGTGAAGACGCTCTCAGCTGAAAGTGCTGAGGTAAGGAGGGGTGAGGAGAGAGAGGAGAGGGGTAGAAATTGACCACAGAGGGTTTTAAGGTGTTAGAGCTGAGCAGAAAGATGGAAAAGGAGGGGGGGACACATGTATTTGTCTTATGTATGACAAATACATAAGAAGAAAGAAAGAGTAAGAGCATTTAAAACAAAACAAATCGCACAGTGAAGAAAAGACAAAAAGGCAAATCAAAGGACAAAAAAGAAGAAGAAAACTGATTCATGGAAGGGGGAGGGGGGTCAGGGAAACAGACTGAAAGCACATTTTGAGAACTGCGCCTTCATTGAATTTTGAACTGTAATGGCTTGGCAAAACAAACCTGCCTGTATGCCAATAAACCTCCAGTGAATTAGGCAGGGAATGAGAGTGACAGAGGGGGAAGAGGATGGAGGGAAGGAGGGAGAAAGAAGGCGACAGACTGAATTAGGGAGGGAAGGAGAGAATCAGAGTTATAAACAGACACACACAATATCTAAAGACGGGAAATGGAGAAAGAGAGGAACATACAGAGAGAGAGAGCAGAAGAAATACTGACAAGGCAGAAGCTGGAATAGGAATGGAACAGCAGATAGACAGTGAGAGATTTGAATAGAAATTGACCCAGAGACCTGCATCAAGCCATCTACAATGTAGAGGACATTACCATGTATGTGGCAGCGAGACACAGAGAGAGAGAGAGAGAGAGAGAGAGAGAGAGAGAGAGAGAGAGAGAGAGAGAGAGAGAGAGAGCATGTAATGCAAAGATACACAGCATCACTAAGCAATCACAAGCTTTTATTAGCCCTGCAGTTGTAAAAAGCTAAAAGAAAGGGGTTTGTTGTGAAAAGTAAGAGGGTTAAAAAGCAAGCACTGCATATAGGCAACCTGCTGCAGGCAGTATGTTATATTAACAGTGACACGAGCAGAGTGGAGTCTAAAGAATCCAATACAAAGCCACACACTTACAGACACAAACACACACACACACACACACACACACACACACACACACACACACACGCGCGCGCGCATACACACAGTCACGCACACACACGCAGAGCTGCAGTGGCCATGCTGGGACGTTAGCGATGACATTGAAACCCAGACGGAACCAAGCCAATGGAGCGTCTGTGGCCGGGTAGACATGCAGCAAGAAGGACAGACTGAAGGAATGAAAGATAGCCACACAGAGATGGAGGTGAACAGGAAGGCAGCAAAGGAGAGTGAGCCTGTCTCCAGGCAAAGAAACACACAAGGGGGGGGGGGCGAAGAGAGAGAGTAAGAACACACAGATGAGTGAAAAATTTAACAGGAGGGGTCAAAGGGGAGGTTTAAGGGAGGATGATGGGGGGAGGTAAAGGAAGAGTGGAGTTAAAAAAAACAAGAAGCATGGGAGATTGGAAGTTGAAAGAAGGAAGGAAAGGAAGGGAAGAACGAGCAAGGCACCGGGGTAGTAGAAGGAGCAGGCATGAAGGAATGAAACACACTAGAGGTAATCCAAAACCACGAGTCATTCTGGTCATCAATGAATCAACGTGAACTTGAAATGTAGCGTGAGTTTTTTCTTTTTGCATTCGAAATATCAAGGACAAAAATATAGACACAGTGTATATAGAGACAGACCTCAGAGTTGCCACAGATACCAACTAAGTCAAGTTAAATTTGGGGGGGAAATGTGTACAACATAATGCACAAGACATCTAAAATATTTCCATTTATCGGAAGGGTGCAGCCATGAATATTTCACTCGGTGTCAACATCGTTTACAGATTCAATGAAGAGCTGGAACAAGCTGATGCTAAATACTACACAGTGTGATGTATGTGATACTGACAGACAGTCTGGAACAAGATGGGTTTTTTTCCAACTTTAAAGCCACTTAAGTAGAAACAAGAAGGAAACTGTAGGTTAAGTGGTTAACTTCTATAGCACAGTGCACATAACTCTTCCAACAATGCCAGCCAGCAAATCAGACTAACTCGTGGTTTGTGTTGTACCGTTGAACTCTTTATGCCTTGGCAGATGGGAGGGGAAGAGAAGAACAGAGGGATAGAGGAGAGAGGGGAGAGAGAGATGTGGAGGGACAGAGGGAGAGACGAAGAAGGAAGGAAAAAGCTCGGAAGCCACCTGTCAGAAAGGGGGCCCCCAATGAGATTTGCAGCACTTCCTCCCCTTTCCTCCCCCCTTTCCCCCCTCCCTCCCCCCTGTCTCACCTGCGCCTCGTTCTCCTTCAGCAGCCTGCGCGTGCGTGCCCCCCCAGGGTCGTCGGTCACGTTCAGGATCACCACACTCTTCTTCTCCCAGCCGATGAACGAGCCGTCGGTCAGGCCCTCCACCACAGACAGGAAGTCCTGGTAGCCATGGTGACGCGTGCACACCACGGAAAATGATGTCCAATCGTACTCCTCCAGCACCTCAAAGATGACCTCTAATTGGAGGGCAGTAGAGGAGCTGAACTGGAGAAAGATGGAACCTGATTCCTGATTTGGGAAAGAGAGCAGCACATTTGGTTTAAAATCATCTCACTGTAAAATTCATCCTCTGCAGTTATACTGGATCTAAAATTCTGCTGCAATACAACAAGTAACAGACAGTATTTTCACTACAAGGAACTACAACTCTCTGGACCGCTCCATCTTTATGCACAACATGGAGGCATCATGGGGCTTGAAGTTTTTATAGAGCAGCAGCACTCATGCAGCCGCAGGGCTAAAACAGCTAGGATTGTTGCACAAATTCTCCTATGACGTCCAGAAGGGAGTGTTTCTAAAAAGTCTGTTCAGGGGATGGGAGGGGGTGAGGACTAGGCAAGGGTACAGCTTCAAAGGAAGTTCATCAAAGTGCTACAGTTTAATTCCTCAAGAGTAAATGGTTAAAACAGTTATTTGTAAGCACAAATGCAAAGCTTTTTGTTTCCCTTTTCCCCCCATTTGGTAGCAAAAACCATGTGACATTAGTTTCTCTGGTGCATACACACAAATGTACAGTACACACACACTTATTCCCTCATACACACACCCATGTCTGCTCATTGCCTCCCACCCAGGAACATCAGAGGCAGAGCGACAGCCCCAGTTGGTGCCATTTACAGATCAAACACTGCAGAGTTTCAGCAGATCAGCGACCCTGACCTTCAACTTCCCCTCCGTCCCACCGGCACTTGCCCAAACCTTTTCTTCACAGAGAGGATGCGCGACATTATGACATTGTAAGTTGTTATGGCAATATAAGCAGCTCTCCTTTTATACTCCATTCATAGAACTGTCAATCCATACTGCTTCCGTATACAGCACACACCTAATTAACATTGTTCCAGCGCTCACATTTGGAGCTACACAATCACACTACAGGGACATCTGCCCCCTTGTATTCCTCTGATTCTCTCCTCTTTCTGTCCCCCCCCCCCCCACACACACACACACAAGCTGCAAACACTTTACGCTCTTTACTCTCCCACCCCCATCCCAACCTCCCTCCTCCTACCTGTGGCATCCTCCCCAGCCCCGCTCCCCCTCCTACAGCCACTATGGGCAGTCCTGTTTGCGCAGAGACAAACTCCAGCATTGGGGCCAATGGACCCCAGGCCGTGCGAGGGGGCCTCTCCTCTTCATAAACCAGACCCTGCAGGGGCCGCGCCGCCAGCAGCTCACACAGCTGGGACAGCACCGTCTTAGGACTACTGTCATTCACCTGGGAGATGATAGAAGCCATGAAGACAGAGAGGAACAAAGACAGAGGGGGATAAAGACAGGGAGAGAATAGAGTTGACTAACCAAAGAAGTGTGTCTTGACTTTGTGTTATTCATATGGAAAGTGTCTGTAGCATGCATGACATGTCTGGCTAACAATACAAACTGTGGTCAAAGAGCAGAGCCAGACGCCCGCTCATTCAGCAGGGCCAACACAACGGCAGCAGTGTGTTGCTCATTCAGCTCAAATAATGGGAGTGAGTATGAATAATGGATGGTCATTGTTATTCCCTTCCTTCAAGTAAGGCTGGATGAGCAGTAGGTAGAGGAGACAGTATCCAACCTGTAGCCAGATGACGTTAGCAGAGCCCCACTGGGTGACCACGCTCTCCCCCAGGGAGCCGTATACCCGGCCGAAGCCGGGGTAGAGCACCCTTCCCCCAGGCCCTGCCACCGCCGCCTCGGCCTGCACCGTAGCACCGGCGTGGATCACAGCGATGTTGAAGTTCATCATGGCCCCTGCATCACGTTCCCGCGGACTGGGCCGGAGCAGGAGGTGGGGGGAGCAGTCCACCAGACCTGCCCACTCTGCCAGGACCAATAGGAGAGAGAGAGTAGGTATGGCGACCATGGCAACCTGCCGAGGGGGGGAGGCAGATATATATCGCACTAAGAGAGGGTGCCTGAAAGAATGAGAGACAGCAAAGAGTAGAAAAAGAAGTAGAAGAAGAAGAGATTTAGTTAGACTTTTAGCGTCCAGTACAGACAACATCAAATCAACACAGGAAAAGTAGGAGGTGTGGACAGAGAGAGAGAGAGGGAAGGAGTGAAGATAGAGAGAAAGAAAGAAACTGATCAGATATTGCATAGAGGCAAGATAGAGTAATGAATTCTGAATCCAATCATGGGGTAATGAAAGTTAGCTTTGGCTGGAGAAAATGCTGGACGAGGAATATGGAATGCAGCGGGGGGAAAAACAATAGAGGAAAGGAAAAGAAAGAGAGAAGATGAAATAGGTGCTATTTAGGCTGCAGGCTGAGAAGGAACAATATGAGGAAAAATAGAAACTGGCCGTTAGAGGGAAGGAGGGTGAGAGGGAGAGAGAGTTAATAGCAGACGGAGACAAAGATGGGGGCGGAGGTGGTTATTGTGCTGCATGAATGATAACAACAATTAAGATCACTGTAAACACACTCGCCCTCACACAGCTGCATCCACGCACAGACAAATGCATGCAAGCGTTTGAATGTGCAGACGCACTCACAAGATAAATGCATGGCTACACTACGCCCGCAGAGCAGCTTAATGATAGAGAGATATGAGGGTTAATGCAGTGAGCACAAACACACACACACACACACACACACACACACACACACACACTGGCACAAACAACCACATGGAAAGATAATGACTACCTGAGAGATAGCAGGGTTAATATGTGAGCCGCACACACACGAAAACACAGCACATCATTTTCAATTTACTTCTGGTGCCAACTGCCCTCCCTTCCTTTCTCCATTTCCTTCTCACTTTCTCCCCGCTCCCTCTAGTGCTCCGTCTTTTCATATTCCCCGTCTCTTCTCCCTATTTTCATGGCTTCAGGTACCAAACACAATTGCATTGATTAACAGGGGCCTGCTGACATA
>NW_027176927.1:5585369-5730369 GCF_023349555.1 Cebidichthys violaceus
TCCCTCTATGGATTGATGGAAATGAGATGAAGCTGACCCTGGATGCTGTGTAGCACTAACAATTCTCTGACCTAATTTTTGCACAAAAAAAGAATGTCTTAGTCCTTCCCACTGTGGTTTTTGAAAGACCAGACACAAATTCACATCCATGACGGATGATTATTACTGAAATATTTGACAATACCACATATCATGTCTTTAACGCATAGCATTCAGCTCAGGGTGAATAATTACCTAAGAGGAGAATCGGTTTAATTTTGCTTTAATATAAACCCGGCACATGTCTAGTAATTGCAGTTATGCTTGAAAATGAACTCATATAACCTGAAACAGAAATCAGCTGATAAAAATAAAGGCCTGTCAGTTGCTTCACTTTGCCTTGTAATACAGCCATGGCATCTTGAAATATTCACTTTGTTTATCAGTGTGTGTGTGTGTGTGTGTGTATGTGTGTGTGTGTTTGTCTGAGTGTGTGTTATCTTTCAACTTCCTGTCATCCATTTAATCCTCAGAACATTGCAAGCTAACACACACACAATACATACACTATAGTTATAGTTATACAGCTTGCATAAACAACATAAATTTGTGTATGAATGATGCACAGGAATATTTCAATACTATTTTATCTTATTTCTTCCCCCCACACACACACGCACACCTTCACATATACACATCCATTCAGAAAACATCAGTTACAAATGGTTTACTACCCTTATGAGTACTCGGACTTAAATATCAGTAAGGTCATATGCTTTCGTGTGGAAAGGCCAGTGTCTGGGGATCTGGAATCAGAAATTCACATAACAGCGTGCAGTGCATTATTTCAATAAGCCTAACTGGCCTATACTAATTTGACTTGACTGTATACAAATGGTTTTATAAGGAGAACAAACAGTTTGTATGCCCAGTGCCAATGCTTGTATAATATAAGTGCATACTTTAAGGTCGACCAAGGAGCAAGAATATTTCATTGCCCCACCTCTACACCTGACATCTAATACAGATGGGAGCAGAGGACTGCAGCGCGGCTCCCTGGCCTGCCCCCTCTGCTCCCAGGTTGACTATAACTACATAATTATCGGATTTAATGTACGTATAAATTGTTTTCTGTAGTTGCTTTTCTTCCTGGATCCTCCGTCAAGATGTCCTTACAGCGCATGACCTGGGGGATTATCATATTATGTTTGTTTTAAAAGGAATAATCTCTCACTGCTCAACCTGTTACAGGCATCCAGAAACTCTGAGGGCTTTGTGTTCAGAGGAAACTAGCTTCAATATCACAGAGCTATCAATGCAGTGCAATCATCTAAGAATAAACATGCATTCAAGCTGTGCATTTACATAATGTACATTCATGAATGAAATGCTTGGCTGATTGTTGTTGTTTTTCTTCTTTTTTTAAACAAGCATTGAGATTGAAATCAAGAACAAATTGGATGTAAGATTGCAGCAGATGGGATGAGACAGTAAAAATAACTCCGGGAATATTCTGAATTTAGTGGAATCATGTTATGGCACGGAACAAATACACAGTTTTTTAACAATAACGTTAAATGGATTATTTTTTCATTACATCTCAAGCTGGTAGTCGCAATGCCACAGTGTTGCTCTGCTCTGTTTCCACCAGCGCTCCCATTAATTCCCTCATTGATTGGCCAGACACTGGGATCACCTAGCCAGATCTAAATCAGTCACTAATTATAAAAGCAAGATGAATAGCAACCGACACTGCAGCCCTTCAGGACCTGTAAGGTGAAACATTCTGTAACAACTACAAACTAGGAAGCTGCTCGTGACTCCAAGCAGAAGAAAAAAAACCCCATCTAGCTCTGCATAGTAATGATTCACAATCTTATTCTGTGGATAAACAGATTAAACATGGTGTGGGAAACCTTTACTGATAACTATCATGCCTTTGTACAAGGTCACTCACAGGCAGGTGCACTCACACAAGCAGACATGCATGTGTAGACGCTACACGTGTGGAGGAATGCAGACGTCACATTCACACAGACACATCTAAACATTTAACAAATTTTAGAATAAGAGAAACGGTGGTCTCTTTCAGTAGCGGGTGCCACGTGTTGCTGAAGTCAAGCCGGATTCTGACTGCTTAAAATCTAACGCTGCAATGTCACAATGTTGTGTACAGGTTTCAGCTGCGTTCACAGCACATCTGGCTCTGCCCCCGCTCATAGCCAAAGGTGTTAGAAACACTTCTGTCAGCCTATCCTATAAACGCTGGTGGATCAGTCTGGCTTAGGAAATGCACTCCCATGCAGGCAGAAGCCCAACAGGGGAGAGGAATTTGAGGATTGAGACCAGTGACGGGTTGTTGTTTTTTTTGAGCAGCCTCAGATGATTGTCAAGAGTAAAAGGTGGTGAGAGGTTAGTGACAGCAATGTCAGAAAACAGACAAATCTAGAAGCCCATTAATCCTTTGTCCTTTGTTGCACAGCAACAAATATGAAATATCTGTCTCCAGAATATAATCTTGATCACATCTGGTTTACTCATTAATGAACCGCTAAATACACGTAGCACAATAAATATAGCACATTTAGGCTTGATTTTATTTATCTGGTGTGACTAATCATCTAGGAATAATGCGTGAACGCTCCCAAGTCGCAATAGCGAGAGGTTTTCCCGTTCTTACCGCTTTCTATTATTATCCATCCCTATCAACTACTATCAAGTGTCTGAAATCAGACAAAAAGTCAAACAACACACATGAACGTGATTCGTGATAAATACAGACTCAAAGAATAGTGCTTCTTCACAAAGCAACACTACCTCTGGGCAATTAATCAGCAGTCTTAATATTTGGGTATAGATGACACAGAGCATCCAGTGCCAACAATTGATCTCTTTGTTATTTCCCATCACTGCTCTGTGCAAAATGTGTGAATGAGTGTCTCTTCTTTCCCAAAGCTGCAGCCCTTAATAGAGAATATGCTACAGTTCACAGTGAAGATATCACGTAACAATCAAAATTGATGAGCCTGATCAGCATCAGACCAAGGTTGGGGGTCATTTATTGGCTCATTCAAAAAAATTAGATTGAAATTGCTCTTACATAATTGAAAAGAGAGTATTCACTCCTAATCACCTTTCAGGAGACAGACTAAAAAGGCTTTGATGTGTAAAGAAATGTCCAATTTGAATAATGAAACCTGAATTGAGAACAAATTAATCCAGACCCTGTGTCAGACTACCTGCATCCTAAGCATATTGTACACTTCGTTCTTTTCCATGTCAGAAACCAGGAGAGGATCTGCAAGACGGTTTTGAATCACAAGGCCAATTTTCGAAGCTATTTACATGTAGAGATGAAGCACATTAAAACAAGCGCAGGAACATCAAACTATCTTCATCAGAGGCTTTCTTCCATCTTCCACCCCTCTTCCTTCCTTGTCTTCCCCTCCTTGCTGTACTGAAGATAACACGCTGTGCAAATTCTATACAGGTGCAAACGCACATATTTGCATTTGTAACAGTTGTATAGTCGGCACCTGTTTAAGAAGGAATTCCAAGTTTAAACTTGAAAGAAAATAGAGCCAAGCTATTCTTACTGTATATGAAGTGATAAGGCAATAAAACGGGTTCAACTTTGCACGTGGTACCTGCACCTAGTAAATCTGGCACAGTCACTCCAGTGCAAAGCCTGCTATAAATGCCAGTGCCTGGGTTCTTTGAGAAGAGTATGACAAAGATTTTTAACAAAGCTGGTCCTCATGCACCGCAGGGAAGTCTCACAGATCAGGAGGCATGACACAGCAGCCCAGGGTGACATGTGACATGGGCCGCAGACACAGGCTAACATAGTTTTTATAAATGCCCCCATTTCCTCTTTTTAATAACCACTTATGCTGTCATTTCCTGCCCCATCCATCATCATGAAGGACCGCACCACACTGCTGCAAAGCGCTGCATGTCGCAAAACATTGCTGCACATCTCTCCATCTGCTGTCATTATTTCTCTTTATCCTCCTTTCCTCTGTTCTGTGTGTATGTGCCGTGCTCTCAATGTGAGTGTGTAGAGATATATATATATATATATATATATATATATATATACACAGTGCAGTGTCTGTAGGTGTGTGGATCCCATGGGCAAGGTCCCAAGGTCCTCTCTCATCCAAAATTGTGAGTGGTGCGAGTGTATTTGTGTGCAATATGATATTCAATGAGTGTGTATTTTTGGATGCTCTAGTTGCTTGTGTGTGTGTGTGTGTGTGTGTGTGTGTGTGTGTGTGTGTGTGTGTCTGACTGCATTCCCATGGGTATCTGCCTGAATGTACTTTTTGAGAGTGTGTGTGTGACTGTGTATTGCATGCAGCCATGTGAAGCTGTGTGCCTGAATGCAGCCTCCAGACTTGTATTCCCAAAACAAGCTGCAGGGCTTTGGCTCAGGTTTGTGTGTGTGTGTGTGTGTGTGTTTGTGTTTGTGTACCTGTTTGATACCGACAGCGTGCAAGAAGTGCACGCTAAATTCTCCCTCACTGTTGTGTGTGTGTATGTGCGTTCGAACCTGTCTGTGTGACTGCTGTGTCTCTCTGCCAGCCTATTCAGATGTCTGTTTGTTTCCAACTCCACCTGTTTGGTAAATGACTTCCTGTCATTCCATCTACAGTATGTGTTTGACTGTCTTTGCTAGTCCTGGTCCGGACTAAGCCGGACCAGGACCACCTTACTGAAAAGAAACCCTCAGATGTGGAGTTCAGATGATATTAAAGTTACTTCTAAGTTTCTACGGCATAACAATTTTGCTTTCATATCAATTATCGCAATACTGTACCATTCTTCATTCTAAAAAAAACTGCATTTTAATCACACCTACTAAACCATTGTTTACTTCTGTAATTCAGTATATGAGCTATCTATCTAGCTCTTTTCTCCGTCTGAGGGACCCATGACTCTCTGAAAACTTGTGGTGAACCAAGCTTCACAAAGGATGCCCAGTTTCCCAACACGGTACTAGATCACTTTTGTTTTTCCCTGTGACATGTCATAATGAAATACATCATAATGTTACTATTACATCTAATTAGCGGTGGTTACTTTGAGATGTCACTGATCGCTTGGCAGCTATGACAGAAGCTATCAGCAGAGATTTGCTGTACCTCCTTCAATAATGTTACTATGAAAGTTGTTTGCTCATGTTGACGAGGAGATATTGTTCAAATCATAATGTATTAAAGCTATTCAATATAACTAACGCTGAATTCAACATTAATACTCTTTGCGTTTTGCATGATTTCAACGTGACATTTAAATCTATGCAGCACAGTAAATAAAGGAGTTCATGAGTCTTCTCTACTAACTCTATATATATATATATATATATATATATATATATATATATATATATATATATATATATATATATATATAGTGCTGAAACTGACACCTTTTTTTATTTTTTCAATTAATCTGCAGGTATTTTATCGTTTAGTCATTGAAATGAAACACATGCCGTCACATTTTCCAGAGTCCAAGGTAACGTCTCAAAGATAATCAGTTTACAATGAAAACGGAGAATCTGGATCCAGAGAATCTTTGGCATTTTTCAGTTTTTGATTGAACACTGTTTGAAACGATTTATTGAATATCAAAATAGTAGCTTATTATTTTTTTCTGTCGTTCAAGCAATCAATCATTCAACAAATTGAACCCATATGTCTTCAAAAGGTCGACATGAGCAATCAAGCATTACAGGCTTTGTCACTCAAGCGACCTTTAGCCTTCAGATTTTTTACACTTTTAGAGAAGTGAATTGTTATTTCTTTAGTCTTTAAAACAGGCAGAATATACAGTCAACTGTTTAACATTCATCTCAAACTGTATATTCAGTTATTGTGTGAAATAGCATTGTATTAATTGATAAAGTATTTAGTTTTAATATCATGTAGTGTTTAACAGCCTGAATCACTCAAAGACAAAGTCAGTTCCTGCATTAAATAAGACTATAGTGAGCAATTTAGACAAGTACTTAATTCTAGAGAAGAGTCAATCTGATAAATTGGGACCCCTGCTGATTTCAATGGAGGGCATTCTTTCCTGAAATTATATGTATTTATTTATTTGACGAACACTTGTCAGAGATGTTATTGGGAGAAAATATGGATTTGTAGTTCATGACATATTTTTGTATTGCTGTGAATAAATCCTTCAGGAATTTTATAAAACATAATATTACATTCAAATAATTGATCAAAACATCCCACTTCACATGACACCCCACTGCCACCACATGTATGAAATGTGTGTCTCGCCAAAGTGAATATGCAACATGTTCAGCAACACAACGCGGGGTAGAGTCCAGAGAGGAACACCGGGAGAGGGGAGTACTGTAATCGCTCCAAAACACCAGCCTCTGATCTCGTTAAACACTAATTGATGTTCTATGTTAACGAGCTTTACCTTAATTAGTGGTATTAAAAAGAACACTGGGTGCAACGCATGGAGAGGGTGGGAGAGCGGTTTGGTCGGGCGGCAGGATTGAGGAAACTATCCACTAATGTTGCATCAAACAAATGATGAAAGGGGAGGCGGGAGAAAGAGAGGGGAAAAGGGAAAAGGAAACTGTGCAGAGGAAGTCACAGGTTGCAAAGGGGTGAGAGAAGAGACGGAAAGGATTGAGGCATGAAGAAACAGGGGGATTGGTAGAAGAAAAGAGAGTGAGGCGAGGGGGGGATTGAGCTAAGCTTGAAGGTTTCTGTGCAAAAGTCAATGAATCAATGAGGTGAAATTGATGAAGAGCAGGGGGTTGGAGAAAACAAGAACACAAATGTTGACTCTACCCCTCTCATCTCTATTCAAATCCAACTGGCCCTCTCTTACTCTCCCCTTCGTTCTGCTGCTTTTTCCAATCTCTCACCCGGTTCTCCCCTCATGCCTTCTCTCCACCTCCTCTTCCTCCTCACACCTTCTCTCATCTCTCCCTTCCTCCACACCTTCTCTCTCTCTCTCTCTCTCTCTCTCTCTCTCTCTCTCTCTTCACCTCTCCTCTCCCCTCCCCTCCTGTCTACCCCCTACTCACAGCTGGTACAGTACGGATCTCTCTGGGCAACTGTACGACAGATCGGCAGAGAAGGAGGCTCTGCCGACACTGAAGGCAACACTTTACGGGCAGCAGCGCATGCAGCACACTGCTGCAGTACGCCTGTGTGTACATTTCGCAGGGCTTGCGAGGGAAAATGACAAACTGAACGGAGCACGTCACCTGTGGGTGAACGAGCTGATTGAAATGGATATCAGCGGGAGAATTCCACCGAGAGAGGAGAGAGACACCAAAACAGCCCACAGAAATGCAAAAACAAACAACACATTAATTCCAATTTCCATCTGGATTAATGCATTCAGTGGCCTCACAAAGAAGGCGAATACATTTGATCTTGCACTCACAATCACTGCAGCAAATCTGTAAGAGAAGCAACACTGTGCCTCTCCATTTTCACAGTTCAATGGGAAGATCTTGGTCCAAGGCCATTATTTTATGGTGTTGGTCTGTGTTTCCACCTGTTATTCACGTGTCCTCTATATTTAAGTACTTCATGGCCAAAAAAGAAAAGTTATTTGGGCAGCCACAGGGGGTTGCAAATTTAGAAATCTACCTACAGAGTGAAATCTCTCACACACTCTTTCACCCAGCTGGGGGGGGGGGGCTGTTCCAGATGTCTGAGAGTGTTTGAGACAAGTCAGCTCATTGGGGAAGATTCCTCGGTGGCAACAGAGGGATAACAGTGTGCTGCCATACGCCCAAATATTCAGCGTATCGGGATATAAATAGATCAAGAGGAAAAACTGATCGGCAATCTTGCGGGCTTAGCGGTGGATATAGGACGAGCAAGCAGACGCGCGCGCGCACGCGCACGCACACACACACACACACACACACACACACACAAACAGCACTCGCGCACTAACATTGACCACGCAGCCTGAGAAAATGAGCATCAACAGATATGATCACCTCAATTAATACATCCGCAGCAGAGTGAGGGGGGAAACTGCAGCCAGCGCCGGTGTTTAAAGACTTAAGCGAAACCCAAACTCTGTCTTTATTAATAATGCATGGAAAATTCCTGGCAGACAAAATCATAGCCTAAAGGTTGAGTCTATATGATGAATTGAACTACCGGTAATCTGCGAGCGTGTGTATCGTCGGAACACGTATGCCGGCTGCTGTGAGGAACATATGCGTTAAGGGGCTGAGAGGCTTGTGAGTTTTTTAGGCGCAGCAATGACAGAGGGGTCAAAGCTCCGGTGCGCCGGCCGTTTCCACCTCTCCATCCCCGAGCATCCATCTCTCCATCACAAGCGGCCGCACAGATGCCGACACCCGAGCCCCCTATTCCTGTCTCAATGACGCGTATAGCACCCTCTCACTGCCCGCGCCGCAATTAATCTAAGCAGCACAGAGTCTGTGTACGTGTGTGCGCGGCGTGAAGCGGAGGAAAGAAAAAAATAAATGCCTCCGCACTGCAAATAGCATTGAAAATAAATGTACTTACTGTTTTTCACCAGCCTTTCCCCCCTCTTTTTCTGCGTCCCTCCATCCTTTTTCACATCCTTCCTTTTTGAGGTATCCGTTTTGCGGGTGTCCCCCCCCCACCACCACCGCCACCACACACGCACACACACAGACACTCACGCTGGGAAAATATATATATCTAAATATATATATAGATATATATATATATATATATATCTATATATATATATATATATAGATATATATATATATATGTTCTACATGTATTCAATTTCTCCGGTCGCTCTCTTTACCTCTCTCCCTCCCTCTCTCCTCTCCTCTCTCTCTCTCACACACTCTCTCTCTCTCTCTCTCTCTCTCTCTCTCTCTTTCTCTCTCTCCCTCTTTCCCTGTTCTTTTGTTAAAATTCAGTATATGCGCCCCGTCACCTAGCAACCGTCAACCTCTCTCTCCCTCCCTCCCTCTCTCTCTCTCTCGTTTCCTCCCCCCTCCCTCCATCACTGGCGACACGTGTTGAATGCTAAACTTAGCGGTCCGGAATAAAATTAATAAAGGGATGGACGCTCTATATCTCCCCCTCTCTGCCGGTCCCCCTCTCGCTCTCTTTCACTCTCGCGCGTATCATACTGCAATATAAATATTTACTAGAACCACTCAGCCCTCTCATTGCCCCCCCCCGCACCCCACCTCCCTCCCTTGCGTCCCTCCGCATTTCCCTCCCTCCCCTCCTCCCCTCCATCCATCCATCCATCTCTGGCTCCCTCCCTGCATCCCTCCCTCGCCGTCCTGCCTTTTTCTCCTGCCTCCTATCACCTCTTTCTGCTTCTCCAAGCAAAACGGAGGCACCACACCAGCGTCTGTGGATCCACATGTGAGTGTCACCCTGCCTGGTGCGTCTTTGCATGGAGAGCGTGCATGCCAGTGCGTGTGAGTGCGCGCGCGTGATTGAGAAACTACATAGCATGTCAGTGAGCATGTGTGAGCAGCTTGCAGAGAGTGGGGGGAACATGCCATATTACAACACTGCAGCTCAGTTAGTGAACTCCTCCTGTTTTGGCTTCAGAGCTGAAATAAGATATTTATAATTAAGTAACTTTTTTATTTGTTCAAGAGAAATGCTTAAGTAGGCTGTGCTAGATTACATTTGGTTTATAATTCTCTTTTATCCGAAGGTGAATCTCTGGGAGATGCAGACGGTTCACTCAATTTGGGATGTGTTGTTATCCTCCACTCAGTCATCCTTCCTTTCCTCTGTGAGAAATCTGGAATCATCACTAATCAATTGAGCAATAGTTCACCTCAGATCACCAGCAGACTGTTCATGAGGCAACTCAGTAAATGTTCTGGTTTTTGGGGTTCAACCTTTTCGTCAGACCTTTGGTTGTCTTTCGTGATCACATGCAGAGAAACACACAGTAAAATATACGGTATGAACACAAACGTGTTGGGATAGGCCAAGGGCTTAAATTTAACAACTGCTTTAGGACAAGCAGGGCAAAGGTCTCACTGTATTGATAGAAATGTAACTTTTGCCCCTGGATGTTTGGTAAATGATGGACGCACTCCTCAGCTCAATCTAATTGAACAATCATCAATATGGGACCGACTCCAAGCAATACACAAGCTGCAGTTACAATCATTATTAGGCTTTGCCTCTAGATAGGTAACTGTAGTCAATGTGTGTGTGTGTGTGTGTGTGTGTGTGTGTGTGTGTGTGTGTGTGTGTGTGTGTGTACATTTTTAAATACATTTTGTTTGTACATTTTAGATTTCTACATCCTTTACCCAATTTAATTCATCCAAAACGTAAAAAACAAAACATATTTCCAGCCGTTGCAGATAGTTTGGGTTTTATTTGCACTAGTTTTGAGATATCATCTTCCTCCACTCCACAAGAGAGCTGAATGGAATTTTGTTTGTGGTTCTGACAGAATTGAAAAAAATAAGACTTAAAGTTTCCAACAACATCTCCTTCCAAAATCAGTGTCCTCATTACTCTGGATAATCCACAGAACAAGCTGTCAAAAGTTTCTATATTTCCTTGGTAGAGAGTCGTTCCAAGAAAAACTCTTGACAGAGAGGCAGTAATCTCAGAGATGGATACTTCAAAAACCTATAGGCAAAAAAACTATCTGTATGGCTTAATATTAGTAGAGCTGAACTAGAAAACATGTTTTTTAAGGAGGACATTTTAGTGAACAGGCCCTTTAATCTACTATTAAATGGGCATTCTACAGGTGGAATTGAGAAAAGTTACACACACAAACACCCAGTTGTAACATGTTTCCAATGTATCCTCATACAATGGTTGGTATCTTATGAAAAAGTTACTAAAAGATTTCCTACGAAATGCCAGCTACACATGTCAATTTTTGCTCGTTACATAAAGTTTTTCCAAAATAAACTTCCGTCTTGGGAAAAGATTGTGGTTTGGGTTAAAATAACTACGGAAGTGGTGTTACTCAAGTACAGCAAGTTACGTGAAAATGTATCAATGCTGACCTCTCAACTCCCGTCCGCCTTGTGTGGGTTTTTGCAGTCTTTATACTTCCTGGTTCATGATTAAGTGGATTATAGACAAATTAATTTCTTGGGATATCTACGAATTACAGCAAATTCATTTTCATAGGTGTATATGAACACTGTATGAGAACAGCCTGAGGTTTATTAACCATCAACAATGGTGGAAATAGTGAATTATGTCCATCAAAATTCCCAAAAGCCCAAAAAGACGTCTCACTAGTTTTGTCCAACCAACAGTTCAAAACCCAAAGATATTCAGTTTACAGTACAATGATGTAAGACAGAGAAAATATTTGAAAATGAGAGAATGTTTTGAATCTGTGCTTGAAAACGATTAATCAATTATTAAAACAGCTGCACAGATGCACATACACAAAAAGCTGCTCTGTTTACACCCTGGATGTTTTGTGATGGCATGATGCTGCACGAACAAACAACCAACAATTAAGAACATAAACTGCTGCTGCTCGTACACTGATCTATGGTCAGCTTTAGGACTCCGTCCATATGGCAATAAAGGTTGGGATGTAGGGTGATTAGGCTGATCTGCACACCCCCAGCCCAGCGATTAGGCTCCAGATGGTATAGAAAGACTGGTGGCCGCTGTTTCTGGGCCATACGATTTGTGATAAGGGATCCATATCTGGTTCAGTGGTGCGTTCACTGTCGCTGCTGTGGTATTAATAGGCCAGATACACATCAGCTATTCATATTTTCAGCTACGGGTAAAAGGTGAACCAGCCGCTGTACTCTTCATATTCGCCTTGTTATCTGTATTTGCCACATGCATTCATCTTCATTTGCATTCATCAATCAATTCATCATCACAGCTCACCCGCGTGCTCCTCTCTCTCTCTCTCCTCTCCCTCTTCCTTCCTGTCTCTATGGCGGTCTCTCCGTTTTTGCCTGGGGCCTATGGAGATATTGGAGTGGTAACATTAGGGTTTATGAGGCATGTGATGGTATGCGTCATCAATGTATTTACTCCACAGTGTGTGTCGGTATTCTCCTGTAGCACACAAAAACCTACAATGTCTGAGTACATTTACATGATAGTTACAGTGCAGAGGAGTGTTTTCCTGTTGTGGTTAATAAAAGTTGGACGTATTATTGAGGCGCATTGCTTTGCTGATGTCTGTTTGTTTTCCCAGTTCCACCTACTGTCTGTGAGAGCAGGTGTGTGTCTGTGTGTGGGAGATCGAGTGAGACAGACAGTTTGATTTTTGTTGTTTGGTCTAATCTGATGTGACTGGGAGCCCTTATCTGTATTTACGCATCTGTTTAGCTCTGAGCTAACAATCAAATAATAAGGTTTCCTCTCCCTCTCTAACACACACACATACACATATACTGTGTACACAGATGCACAGAAACATTTAATGTTGTTGAAATAGTTGTTTTATCTATTGCAATGTTTGAAATATCTTATATATCTTATATGCAAATGTAAATCTAGATTTGTAGATGAATATTTATTGTTTATTATCCTGCAAAAAGCGAGTGGTAAATGAAGAATTCAGATCCTTCCCACACTGTAAAAATACACTACAGGTATAAGTCCATTGAAAATGTTACCTTAGTATGATCATGTAAGTATAATAAGGAAAAGGTTTTAAAAGTAAAAATAGTAAATGCAAAAAAACAACAGAAAATGACAGAAATGTTTGTCGTACATACATCTACATATATTGTTAGGTACTTTAATCACTAGTGCAGTGCCCGAACATAACATGCCTGTTGAGAACGGGCCGAACGAAACGCTTGGCCTGTGCCGTCGCTGCTCGCAGCTTTCTCGACAACCGCTCAGACAAACAACTTCACACTCGATGCTGCAGCCACTCAAGGTCAGAAACAACAGTGAAATAAGCCTGCAGTCTGGTTCACAGGAAACAACACCAGGGGCAGACTTTACCATCGTGGGCACAGCAGGCAACTTCTCAAACAGCTATGGATTTATGATGTTTGATATGAAAAGCATAACTAACTCATTGCACCCCGAAATAACTTACAAAAGGCCCCAAAAGCCCTCAACTGTATACTACTTACTGTGTACGTCTTCTTCTTCTGACTGGTTACATTGCAGATTCAGATTTTACTCAAAGAATATAGTTAAAATGTTGATGGATTGTTATTTATTTCACTACCCAGCAGTCATTTAGTAAATTTAAGTTCATTGTGTTGATACTGCCTCTCTTTCAGTCTTCACTTGAATTATACATTTTAATGCAGGACTTTCTCTGTGCAGTATTGTGATGTACTTCTACTTCAGAGGAAAACCCTGTCCTAATTTACCTGACAGAGAGATGTTACTTATGTTGCAAATTTGGATTTGACTCACAAAGTATGACAAACAAAATATAATGCATTATTAATCACTAAACTATCCAGCTTCAAAGAATTTAAAGCTCCGCCTTGAACAGATAACACTTAATGTAAGTTAACTGAAGTACATTGTGCTGATAATCCCTCTTTTTCACTCTTTGCCTCAAGTAAACATTTGATTGCAGGACTTTTCCTGTGCGGTATTTATAGTTTTACTATTGATGGAAAATATTTTTTCCATTTCCAGTATTTTAAATGAAAGTTGTTGATACAGTTTGGCACTTTCTTAAGTTTTAATGTGTTTTCATGCGAGAAAGTAACCGTTTAGATTTAGGTAAATTTTTCCAAATAATGCCTGTTTGGAAATTTGCTACCATCGTTTTTGAAGACGGGAAGGCCACTACGGGGTACCTTGAGAATGGTCCGTCTGTCGCTTTGCATACTTCAGTGAACCCATGGTGGGAACAGTCTGATGGTAAAATCATACTTAATATTTTGAACACAGCAGTGGGGACTCACAGGCACTAACTCGCTCAGGCGTCCGGATCCGTTTTAGCAAAGATATTTTGCCAGCGGCAATGATTTTTGTGTTAAAAATGAGTATAGCAAAAAACATGTTGACACAATTTCAGTTGTAATGGCAGAGTGGCTTCTCCTCTGCTCATGCTTGTTGACTCCAGATAAGTGACAAAAAGACAATTTCCCAGGCAAGAGATTAAGTTTACAATAATATAGAACAAAGAAAAGCCGTATATCATCACACTGGAGAAGCCGGAATTGTTAAAAAATATTATTATTATTGTTTATTATTATTAATAATAGTATTACATTATTAAAGTTATTGATTCATTATCAAAATAGCTGCTAGTTAATTTTCCGTCCATCAACTAATTGATCGATCAATCCACTTATCAACAGCTGTAAATTCCCCACTCAGTAAGATCACCACCTATTGATGAAGCTCACTGAGAATTTGAACACTGATGGACCATGCATCAGTGGTGGAATATAACTAAGCACATTTACTCAAACACTGTATTTAAGTACAATTTATTGGAGACCCAAGCCATATTGCTAGGCCCACCAGAGGGAAGGGAGGCACGGGAGAACCAGAACCAGGCTTGCACGGGACAGGCTGTCAGACCCTGCTGCAGTAAAATGAAACACTACCGCTGTTGTCCACAGGGACCGCCAAAATCCACACAGAATAAAGTTCCTCGTTGTAATTTAAAGTAAAATTGTCAATGCAGGACTTTTACTTGTAATCGAGTATTTTTACAACAAGAGATTGCTACTTTTACTTAACTAAAGACTCTGACCCTGCATTCATGTGCTACTGAGAAGGTCCACCATCTGGAACTTGCAAGTTGGCTGCTCAATAGCTTGTTTTCACATTCTGTTTTATTGAAAAATCCCATTCATAAGACAAATGATAAACAAAAGTGGATGGCCTACAGCTGAAACAACTGACACAATAAGCTAAACAAATGCTACTTAAGACTCCGACAATACCCACAAACAGAAGTTAAAACGCTGCATGTTCATACAAGAGTTGGTTTTTCTCGAGTGAAATGAAATGTGGATTTTCTTGCTCGGTAAGATTGTTGATGATGTTGTATTTTTCCAAGAAGTGGATTTGGTTTCTAAAGAAATAAAAAGTGAATGCAGGGAGAAGCAGGATTCATTTTCATTTGTCTCCCAGATGGTGAATGTTTTGAACATTAAACAGTAATACTAATTTTACTATCAATTCATATTTACAGTATACTAAGCATATTTACATTTCCCACTCTAACAAAATTTTGTAAATATTCATCAATACCAATAATACAATACCATCACATATGTTGCACACAAAAGCGTAGTCTTGTTTTAGTCAATATTTAGACAGTGGAACTGAGTTTTCATTTTAGTCTTAGTTCAGTCAATGTTTTAGTCATCATTTTCACAAACAGTTTCATGATACTGTAATGGATTTTGCCAAAGGATAATTCTGTGTTCCATGTCTGTAAAAATTCCATTGAAAAGTAAGCATACCTTTAATTCTATATTTAGTCCTCTAAGCTGAGAATGTGTTCCTGTGTTACTGAGGCCTTCCGCTAAATCCAACACGTTTCACTCAGTAGAACTCCAATTTAATAAATGAGCATTAAAAAAATTGTGTAAAGTGCCTTGTTAAGGCAGACGAGCATTTTCTGGGAAACATCACATCATTATGTGGAGATAAAATTGATATTGAATGAAGTTGAATGTTCACCGAATGAGTTGGTGTCTGTTTCTGAATCGTAAGAAACCGTAAATATTTTTAGAAGGAGTAGATGGTTACTGTAAAGTAGTTTGGATCTGTTAAATTTAACAATATGTTAGCAGAGCAAGCTAATCGCTAGGTAATGAGAATTTGTACTTGCACTTGTAGATAAATGATTGGTTAAAAACAAAAACAACCAATGCTTTTAGATGGGGACTGTAATCTTACTTAGGTTGTCCGCCCGAACAGAGATAACTATTTTGTCTCATCTTTACTCATCATGGCATGATGAACTGAGATGTCACCGTAACTTTTGTTGTCAATATAGTTTTATGTCGTTGAAATTAAAGGACGCCAATGATTACTTTCCATCAAAAAGTTTGTTGGCAAAATTAAGGTTGGTATGCAAGCAATTCAAATTGGTTTGAGAACAAGTCAAATTGCAGTTAATGAGGGAGATTAAGACATAGAACAGATCCTTTTTTACTTTTACATTTGTGCTCTTTCTGCAGTACGTTTGTCAGATCCTACTGAAAAAGGAAGACAGACAGAAAGACGTTGACCACAAAGAGTGAGAGATTGCAGGGTTGTGAGAACACTTCTAGTGTCTCAGAGGAGTGGTGCTTGATTGGCAGTATGTTCTATCTGAAACAAAAACTTGTTCACACAGGTCAAAATGGAGGTTTTGAGCAACACATCTGGCTGCAGTGTGAGGGCTGCTCCATTGAACTCCTTAAAATATACCCTGTTCATTGACACACGTCATATAATTCTTTTATTTAAGATTTCCATTTATGTTGTTTCCTCTCACTGTGACTGGTAAGTTCCTCCATCTGCCGTGGATGTTGTGAAACAAACAGGCCTCGAGCCGCAGGGAATATACTAAGATTTCCACACGGTGCTGCATTAAACAGCCGTTTGTCAACTCACTCAAATTGTGTTTCTTTTGGAGAAAGGCATTTGCCTTAAAGCTCTTGGGATGACTTTCTGCACCTGCATGGACTGTATGGTATTAACAATAAAGACATGAAGCTAGACGGTGTGTTGGGGAGCTGGTTGGATGAGATGGAGACAAGAGTGTGAGGAAGGGGTTTAGTAAAAAAGAGAGGCAACAGAGCACAACCATGTTTTTAAAAGAGCTAGAGATGCCATTTCAACTTTCTTTAGATTCCTCCACTTCGCCTGCTACACTATATGTGTGCATTTACTTTGCATTCAGTCACTGAGTCTATCTCTTTTTCCCCTTTCCTCCTGATCTCATACACAGGGCAGAGAGTGAGGTAAAGTGGCAATTGAATTTCCTTTCAGTGGTGGTGTGTGGAATAGGAAAAAGTTCAGGGCCACAGTGCTAGGCTCTATCTCACACACAACGCAGCCCAAATCCATTCCTCTGCCCTTCCCCGTCCACACACACTTGTCTCCAAATCCCCTCCGCTCCATTCCTGGAATAAATTATTTATTTTCGGTCCGCAGCATTTTTATTCGTCTCTGTGGTGCGCCTCAAATTCTGTCCCTGTGGAGAGCCCTGATGAATGTGTTGGGCTCACACCCTCTGATCATCCCTGCTCTGAACGCCTTTAGATACACACTGGCTTCTGGCTGCCTCCAATGCACATAAGGACTCTCTCTCTCCTTCCCTCACCCTCCTCTCTCTATCCCTCTCCCTCACTCTCTCTCTCTCTCTCTCTCTCTCTTTCAGACTCACAAATACACAAAGGGATAATGCAAGCTATAGAATAGATCTGGATCCTTTATCTTTTCCTTTGCACACACAAACTCTGCAGAGACAAAAACACATTTTCTTTCTCCTCTGTGGATCTCAGCTGGCAATGTTGTTCCTTGTTCAGATTAATGATGACATTTAAGAACACTCAACAATTTCAAATAACATCTATAATTCATCAGGGAACATGCGTTCAACAATGTATGGAATTCAGTCTATATTGCTGAGCTCATGAATATGGAGAAAAGCTGCAAATTAATTATTCTTTTTTTATAATTGGGAGTCTCAGGACTTGATTACCAGTGCAAGAAGCCTGCCCCTGTATGTGTGTAATGGTACGTGTTAATATGTGGTGCACATCTAGTGTGTGTGTGTTTGGAGGAATTAATGAAGGCAGTTGCACTTTCTCTTGCGCCAAGTTATCATGTTGGGGTGCTGCGCTGATTGGCGTGGCCTGGACTGCTTTCTGGAGCCCCTAACGATGTCGGATAAGACCTCATCTTCCTCACTGGTGTGCGCGCGTTTCCCAACGGGGCACAGCTTGACAACACGAGATTGGGATTCGATAAGGATAAGTGAGCGCTCTGTTTCATCCAGGTCTCCGGGGGATTCACTTCTAACTTCTAACACGCCAAAAAGCACACATACACACATAGGAACCACATCCCCCCCGGCGGGCGGTCCTCCAGTGGTATCAATTAAGGAGCTGGTCCAATCAATGTCTTAGCACAAGCCTGACACTCCACAACAAGGAGATTAAGACTAATCTTACATCTTAACACAGAAGAGACAGCCACACAAACATACATACAAAGACCCCCCACTCACAACACATTACAACACACAGAGATGTTAGCACAACAACCAGCCTCCTTTTTGTCTGCTTAGCAGTTGTATCTGGCGGCGTTTGTGCTTTGAGACACTCCATAAACAAGGGACAATAATGGAATGTGTACTTTCTCTTTCTCTCACTGTTATTTTTCTCTCCTCTTGTCTCTCCTTTTTTGCCAGGCTAAAGTCTGACCTAAATACTTCAGGTTTTTGATGATTGGACCAAAACAGAGATCAGAGGCGTCCAGCGGGCTTGTCGTGATAGTGGAGGGAAAGGAGGGAGGCTGAGGATCCGGACGCACTCGCAGAGAAATGCTACTACTTACCACACTTCATAACTGTACAACACGAAGCTCATAAACCAGTCAAACCTTATCCGCACTGACCGCTGAATTCCTCATCTTAAATCTCGCTCAAAGTCTTACCTTTCACCCGGCCGTGAGATGAAAAAGCTGCAGCGTGTCAACTCTGCGCCCCTCCACCAAGCCACCGTTAATCCAGGCCCTGGAGGGGGGGGTCCATCATTCACACGCTCGGAGGGGACACCACAGAACCTTTGACCTTGGCTTGTGACCACATCTTGAGATTGGAGAGCCAGTAATGCAGCAATGGCAGGGAGCCCACCAGTTAATGATCTGCTTCTTCCCTTTTTCCAGCTACAGATCCGTACTGCTCACCACCATCGCAGCACTGACACATAGCCGCACGCACACACACACACACACACACACACACACACACACACACACACACACACACACACACACACATTGTCTTTCTATCAAACACATGCACGCGTATGAACACAATCAGAGCCGGAAACATAGAGGTCAAAGAACGCCTCACCAGTTTTTTAAGTGCACCCATTCATTTTTCATTTGATGATGTGAGGGGATGTGATAGGTGTAAGCACCGTGATGAAGTCCCCTCCAATTCCATCACCGCCTGCTCCTCCATCCTGCAGGACATGAAATAAGGACGAGCAGCTTTGACCAGAAGCAGAGTTTCAAAATGTTTCACTCAGGTGGAAGTACTGCACTGCCTCCTCAGCTGAATTTGTTGTCATTGAAAAGATGAAGGTGAAGAAAGATTGATCACAGTTTTACAATAACAGCAATAATAGTTTGCAAGAATATTTTATATATTCATCTTTGAAAATTTGGAAAATTCTGTATTCCATTCACATTTTCTGCTTTAAGTTTATTGAAAATGCAACGTTTCTGTCAAAGACTAACCCGATCTTTAACAAAATTCCATGAAAACTTTCTTCTGTTGCAAAGATCATGAGTACACTCAAGAGTACCGGGGTGCCCTGGTGGCCTGAGGGGTCAAGGTGCCATATAGGAACTACTAGTAGGGCCATCTTACCCTGATCAGGGAAAACACATTTGAATGCGTTTAAAGAGCGCATCATTTTCTGAACGCAATCAGCTAAATCACATTTGGAGAAAGTGTGATCCGATCTCAGCAGGATGTAAATGCAGCTCTATCACATTCTTGAGAAAAAACAAATTCACCCACCAGGTTGAATGGTCCCCTGACTCTGACTCTCCCTGCTAACATGCAAGCTACCCACCAAAAGCAACAAGCAGCAGTTTCTAGCAAGTCCGTCAGTGACGCATTACTAATTTGCATTTCGAGATTGGATCAAGGTGCAGCCAGAATCAAGACAATTGGAACGCTTATTGATGCCAGGTCCCGATGATCAGATGTGATCATCGAGATAGTGTTTCCAGATAAAGATCACATGTTTACACCAGATGTAAACAGCGGCTTGGTTGCATCTTTTTCCTCCTCTCTCTCCACTCATTTCTTGTCATATCTCTACTGTCATAGCTAATTAATTAAGGTGTGAAAACACTTTATAAATAAAAAAAAAAAAAGATTACAGCCATTTCAAAATAGTGTTTCTCTGAATTCTTCAGTAACAGCTAGTCCCACCTCTGACTTTGACCTTTTAAAGAAGGCACAGTATAAATCTACAGTAAACATACATTTCATCTTTTAATCAATCAACAAACTAATCTTTTGATCAGCTCCATAATTTGCAGGATCAGTGATCCGAGAGCCCTGCCAATTCTCACCATGGTTACCAATAAACAGCCCTCAAACCACAATTACATTTTCAATCAAAGCAATCAATGACTCGACCAACTGCTGAACACACACCTAAATCGCCACCAATCATCCTTTAAACAGCGGCAATGCGTGTTCCGTCAGAGCTCTGTGTGCGTGGAGTCCAGGGAAAATGGAGGCAGAGAAGAGAGAAGCACACCTCAGCTCTCTGAAGTGGCTTCCCTTCTCTAAACACTGATCTGATAAGATAGGAGCAAACCCCACCAGGAATTTGTTTTCACCGCTCTTTCACTGTGAAGCAGATGATACGAAGACACGTGGAGAGCCACTTTGGCCCTAAAGGAGGAATTCAAATCATTTTCCCAGCAAAAAGACCCACAAACACCTACTAACATTTGGCTTTTGTCTTTTGTGGGAAAGGATACAATCATCATTCATTCTCAGGACATATGACTTGTTGCAGAAGTCACAGGAATTTCATCGGCTCCAGCTCCAATCGGCAGTGATGGAGACATGGCACTCGGTTTGATGCTTTGTGACGCGCGTTGAAGTGAATATATAATAAATCTAATTTACAGGGATTTGGTTATTACAATTTATTAAAGCAAAAAACATACAATTACTATGCCGGGGTGACCGTGGCTAAGTGGAGAGCAGGGCCGCCTTTCAATCATAGGGTCGGCGGTTCGATCCCCGGCTCCTGCTCCACTAGTCTCATGTCAATGTGTCCTTGAGCAAGACACTTAACCCCAAAATTGCTCCCGTAGTTGCGTCTACGGTATATAGATAGATACTGAATTGTAAGTCGCTTTGGATAAAAACGTCTGCTAAATGACTATAATGTAATGTAATGTAATGCCTTCCTCAAAGTCACCAGACAACAGAAACTTTACCTCACTGATCGTCAAAACTCACCTCATTCAAACCCGACAGAAACAAATAAAAAACTCATCAAAGCCTTCTTTGTTACTCATTCCACTATGTCAACTACAATCACAACAATCAGAGAAAATGAATAAGTAACAGATATAACAAAGAGGTAACTACCGTATTATTTTCACTGTTTACTAATGGCGTTTTTAGGGCTATACCGAAAGTCTTTTTTAAAAATTCTATTGAGGTTTTCATAACGTAACTTCAAATATATATATACATATTTTATGATGTAATTTCCTTAAAAAAATAAGAAAAATATGATTGTGTGTTACTGTGGCAATATGAATTTATGTTGGCGTTAGATTGCTGCTAGACCGCCCTCCTAATACTAGCCTCCCTTTTTGTCCTGCAAACAGGAGAGCAGTTCTTTAAATGTTTTTGAAAGGCTTATGCCAACAAATATGGATTGAAGGTGAATATTTTGTCAGATAAAAACCATGCTGTGAATTTGGAAATGATTACATCTATCTTTCTGACCGTTGGACTGAAGACTGAGACAATTACAGATACGAGAACTAAGTGCTACGAGAGAGAAGGTGGAAGGTGGATTGCACACAATGTTTTTGTAAGCTAATAATAACGGTAATTTATATGTCAACGTTATGAATAAAGCTTCGAACTCAACTATTTTGGAAAGCTCTATCTGTTATCCGGCACGTAAGAGACGGTGAACATGACACACCAGAAAGCAGGTTTTCCCATGTTTAAGAATTCTGTATGTATGTGATCATTTTGGTAGAAAAAGGGTACAAGAATCAAGGGTTGGCTATTGGCTCTTGGCCGCCGTCAGACTGACCCGGAGAGGCCAAACATCTGCTTCTCTTATTTGATGAGGATGCAACAAAATGTGCTTGGCAGCCACAGTCAGCTCTCGCTCACACAAAAGGAGGGCGGTGCTGTGACTCAAGGACGGACACGGGAGAGAAATTCTGACTGCTTCGATTCCTCTACTCATTGACTAAACACGGATTCAATTAAACCCGACTCAAGGTCGTGAGGTAATACAATGTAAGCGAGCCTGGCGTTGTGCTTAATGGAAGTTCTCACGGCTTTGGTAATATCTAATCCGACGGCCCACCCTGTGTGTCAAGCGTGGGGGTCCTGTCTGAGGAATATGCCTCAAATTCAAAGACCGATGTCAACAAACAATGTTACTTATTGCTGCCAGATAGAGAACGATGATAGAGTGTGTTGTTGTTGACAACAGTGTTGGCGACAGAGAGAAAAGAACAGATACAGATCAGAAAGAGAGAAAGGGAGAAGGGGGGAGGTGACACAGGTGAGGAGGTAGTAAAGTACAGTGGGCGGGGAGTGGATAGTATGGGAGGGAGAGAAAAGAAAAAGAGAGATAAGGAGGGAACAGACGGAGGAATTTGTGAGGAACTGAAAGCAGCGGAGGGCAGTTGAGGGGAAAGGCAAGAGCGCTCAGCAGACACCAAGGTTACGCTTAAGAAGTCTGAGGAGGAATTAAACAAAGCACAGAGAGGCAAAGAAGGGAAAGAACAGGTAGAGTTGGTTGGCTTTCAATCTTACCTCGCAGTTAATTACCACTTTCTTACTGTGGTGAAAGAAAGCAAACAGAAGCTAAGTGAGAAAAAAAGAAATTGCAAACAGAAAAGGGCAGCTGAAAGCAGGGGAAGAGAAAGCAGAAGTAACAAGAAAAGGAGGGAGAGACGGCAGTTAGAAAGTCGGGGTCCAGGAGATTAATTGAGGAAGAGAAACAAAACAGGAGAGACGAGGCTGCAAGGAGCGAGCGAATAAGTGAGAAACCAGCAGACACTCATTGACAGAGAGGACTGGACTAAACTCAATGGATTACTGACATCAGCAAAACAAAGGAAGGAGAGCATCAAAAAAGAGGTCACTGTGGTCCAGCAGCAGCGTAGCTTGCCTGAGCCTGTCTACTATGCAACCAAGACAGCTGAGATAGACAGACTCAAGCACAGCCAGTCCTCTCTGTAACAGCACCATGTTGATGAAAGAGTACCGCATATGCATGCCACTGACTGTGGATGAGGTAAGCGTGTTTGTCTTTCCCACGCTCACACACGTGCGCACGCACACACACACACACACACACACACACACACACACACACACACACACACACACACACACACACACACAACCCTCCCACGAGTTTAAATTGAAAGGACAAGAGAGGGGTTTATTTCTAATGTGCAATGTGTTGTTTTAACTTGTAATCTTGAAAGTGTTAATGTGCTGATAAGGAAAGTGCCAACGGAGCACACAGACCTCCTGCGGCGGCTCAGTGGGAGCTTTGGCACGCTGGGGTAGCGAGGAATGATCAGCACCGACGGGCTCGGCCAAACTGATGGAGCCAAAGCAACAACACCTGGGCAGCAGCATAATAGCGCTGCTGTTGTGTCTGAATTATCTCCCCATCTGTCCGCTTCTCTACTTCCCTCGCTTGCTTTAGCACACCTAGCGGCTCAAAAACTAGTTGGACCGGTTTACAGTTTTACAAGACCTTAAGTCAATCAAAGGCCTGCGGGTTTATCAACAAAGGAGATCCAGCTAAGAGAGAAAAGGTGGGCAGACGAAGTGAGTTGTGCACCAAAGTGCCCTTCAGAAGAAACGTCCTCATCGCCTCCTATACCGTCCCCTCCCCCCTTCAATTCTACGTGTTACCACAACAATGACAGTGACAAATAGCAGTCCAAAATAGGATTTACAGTATCAGTTCAGGGCACACAGGAACTCGAGCTGGCAGCAAATCCTCTTTTGCCTGAATGTAATGTAAGTTTAAGTGCAGCTTATTTGAGGCAGTATCAAATCGTGACAGTTACCTCAGTCCAAGCCTTTTACAACGTCCTAACCCTTGCTTCATTTTTTAGAAGGGAACGCTGCTGATTTTCAGGTGTGAAATATCCAGTGGTACTTCTGTAACACAATACAGCTCAGCGTGTGTTAAGGAATGTTCACTTTTGCGTTCTGCTGTCGGAAAAGCTGACAGGTGGCGGCTGCATTTCAGGTGGTAGAGTGGGTTAGTGGAGTTGCACAGAAGCAACTGCCAAATAAATCCCATAATCCAACATGTCCAAGACTCTGGGCAAATCTACAGCTGTGCCATACTCTTTCCATACTCTTGCTTTGGAGCTGAGCACACAATAAATTACAAATATTTAGATAAGGTTGTCACATTGTCATTGTCAGTAGACAGATCCAGGGTTACATAACAATTTCAAGTCTTTGCTCTTAGTATTTAATCACTGAAAAAGTTGCCATGAGCTTTACTTTAATCTTAAATTCTTTCATGTTCAGTTGCCGTCACACTGGCACTATCTGCAGAGTTTCCGCCCTGCAATGATGAGCTATATTTACACTCAGGAATTTATGACAAATTCCCAGCTTGTAAACTATCCTTGCCTTTTTTTTTTTTAAAAGACAGTAGGAGGAAAATACATGCCAAGTGCTGTCAATAGATGAGTCTGTCAACACATAACTCATCACCGCCAGTCAGATAATAAAAATGATTTAAGGACAGATAAGTGTATTCAACTTCCTGCTAAGATTAGTTTCCTAAAAAAGCCGAAGAGATTCACAACCTGTGAGGGAGGAGCTTATTGCTCTGCAGTCTGTTAGTCTTAAGACTGTGTATAAACTCTCATCACTGTGATTAATTAAGTCCCACGGATTCCCAATAAGTAAATATTGAATGTTGACATTCCACTGTAATTGGAACAAGAAGGAGTGCCACATTGATGTCAACAGAGTACATTGAAGGATAGAAAACTGAGATCTGCCCACCTCTTTCTCTCTCTTAAAATAATGCTTTAGTGCCACACAAATATAGGGCAACAAAATGAATTACATTACAGTGGCCACAGCAGAACAGTTTACTTGTTTGCAGTATAATTGAATTGCTTTTTCATGCAAACTTTCACCAAGAGCTCTGCAATTAAAAAGCAAACCCAATGCTGTCCATAGAAACAATGTTGAGAAGGAAAAGACAGATAGCAGCATCAGTGCAGATACTGAAGTATCATTGTGGAAATTGTTCAAAAGGACACCCTGAATCTGTCAGGTTGAGCTCATGGAGGAGGCCGCTCCAGATGCCCAAAGGTCTCGTCCTCTTTAGACTCACTAACAGAAAACACTCCCGCCTCATCAGCATCGAGCACAAACTTGGGGCTGCAGCAGAGAACAAAGTCTTACCCCCCCTCTTTAATTTAGACTCCCATGCATTCACCCTCACTGGCCAAATTACATTTTGATGTCAGATATGGTAACTTGAGGGAAATCTTTATACACAGCAGAAGACTATTTAAAAAATTACAGCAAATAACAAAGCGTGCCCCTAAACAGCAGTGAGTAAGTGCCTGTCGACACAAAATCAGACTCAGCAGTTATGGCTGAACCTGCTGCCAGGAGATTTTTCTGTCATCACTCCCACCAGCTATTTCCTCTTAGAGGCTGATGGTTATTATAATTTCCTCAATGGAGTGTGCAGTTCATTGATTACTAGTAGTGGTATTACTGTATTGATTGGTTATTGAAGTCAATACAATTCCTTATTACCTTGTGGCCACCAATGAGTAAACATTTATTTTTTATCTTTCAATTTAAATCCTTCTGAAATGTCAAGTCATTTTATTTGTATAGCCTTAAACCATTAGTTCACATGTACGGTCACATTGTGCACCTATTTAACAACATTTAAAATAAATAAATAAATGATTTGCATTTTTTTAACAAAATACATTCATCTTTCCCTCCCTCCAAAATAGGAGCTTACGCAACTTTTAGCGAGAAGGGAGGTGTGTGTGGAGCCACAGTCCTCTGGATCTCCGTATCGCACTTCATTCTAATCAAATGCAAAGGATTTGATTTAAATCCCTCTTGTAACTGTACACCGTTCAAATATTTAGTTTCGCTGGGGAATGCTTCACAGTCATACTTAGAGAACTGGTACTAATAAGATGGGGGTATTGTATAGCTCTTAACACCAGGGTATTGTGATACCTTTCTAGTATCGGTACACCGTGCAACACGACTCCCCCCATGGCTTTAAGAGCTACCTTTGCAAAGGTGCACCATATTTTTCTCGCAAGCCAATCAGAGCAGACTTAGCTTTTTTGGAGGAGGGCTTAAAGAGACAGACCCGAAAAATGTGCGTTTCAGACAAAAGGTGACTGTAGATATTCAATAGATCTATGTACAGAGAAGAAAGAAATAACAATGAAATAAAGTTGTGTACAAGCTCCTAGAGTTGAATTAAGACTATAAAACTGCTGTGGCCACAACAAAGATTAGCAATCCTTCTGTAGTGTCAGTGAACAGCAATATTAGGGCCCTATGATTACCACACAATCTCTTTTATTGCCAATTAATTCAACTTTACATTTGTAAGAGGAAATGGGAGCGAGTCCCTTTAAAAATGTTTTATAGTATTATTCTAAGCTATAAACCTGCTGAATAAAGTTTTCTTGTTGCATGCTTGCATGCTATCAACAAACACGTAATGAATGAAATAAACACTGCACTGAAATGTTGTCTATTTAGATGGATTTTGATGATTTTGCTTTGTGCTTCACGTTTTCTCACCACAGTTTTTTATCTCTCTCTCTCTCTCTCTCTCTCTCTCTCTCTCTCTCTCTCTCTCTCTCTCTCTTCTCTCTCTCTCTCTCTCTCTCTCTCTCTCTCTCTCCATCCTCACCTCCACGCACCTCATCCTAAACCTCTCCTCGGGCTCTAGTACAGGATTGGCCAGCTGTACATGATCAGTAAGCACAGCTGCGAGCAGAGTGGTGGGGGAGAAGGGGTGGAGGTGGTGAAGAATGAGTCGGACACTCACCCCCAGCACGGCCCCGGACAGCTGACAGAGAAGCGAATCTACCTCAGCAGGTAGAGTGCACCTCAATCGAGTTGCTGTACTAATGAGGCACTAAAACTAATAACTGGTGATTTGCAGTCGGAGCCTTATATGCTCGAGTTGTCAGCTCTGTCATTATGATAACTGATTGTGTTCGCTCTTTGATCCCTCACTTCACTGCAAAGCTTTACGCTCTATAGATCCACGTTGCAGGTATCACTACTGACAAGCAATAAAACAGTAACACCAACACTGCAGTGTAACCTGCCCACATCCAAAGTCCAAGTACCCGCTGCCTGGAACAAGTTGAGGCCTATACTGTGTGGTTACAGTAGACCTGTTATTGTGCCATGAGCTCATCTTACAGTCAACGCTTCAAGCATTCTAAAGCAGAGACTTTCAGCTGAGAAAAACACGTCATCCTGATGGTCATAGAAACATATCTCTGTTGGCTGGTCACACACAAAACAAACTCTTGAATAGAAGTTCATATATTTAAATGGTGGTGACACTTTACTTTAACACCATCTTAAGTAATTATATACAGTGTACAAACACATGTTTTATAGAAGACTATAACTTATTTGTAATTAGATATACGGACATTTTAAATGTATTTTGAAGGAACATTAAGAGATGTCACGTTTTTTCCGCCGGTACCTGTTGCCAATCTTCAATGAGCCCTATCTGCCAATACACGGCCGATACCAAGCGTTGTTCTGATTCGTAATAAGCTAATTATAGCTTGTGTTGGCTTTTCTATTACTATGAAAACAAAAACAAACCTTCAAACAATAGTATTTATTCAAGTTTCTGGCCAAAAGCTAAATTTAACAAGATAACATTGGAAGGCATTATGATAATGTTATAATTTACCTTTGACCAATACTCATGTTTACTGAATAGAGCTTGAAAGCGTCAATATGTGACTCAATGTAACCTCCGTTGACATTAGTTGTTAGCTTAAATATTAAGCCAAGCAGAGCTGTGTTGCCCACATAGACTGTATATAAGAAGGCTGCCCACCACCTTGTAACATGCCGCTTGCAGCCAGTGAAACATGCATTCAAACGAGGCAGGAGGCAGGACTACACTACACAAACTCAGCCACATGCAGAGATGTGTATTACTACACGGGTGTGTTAATAAACACTTAAATATGTCTGTATATCTAATTACAATTGTATAATAATCTGTTAGAAACTACTTATACAAACTCTAAATGAGGGGCGTTAAAATAAGTGTTGAGCTTTGCTTCCAGTTACAGTCATCAAAGTAAACAAGGAAGTATGTGAGAGATGCCAGAAGCTGTGCATGAATCCATTGTTCATGTTATTGTGCTGAAAGGAAGCGTTATGTTTGGGTTGTGTTCAGGGTGACAGTCCATTATTCATGGAATTGTGATAACTGTGAAACCTCAGACTAACAAACAAACTGGATTCTCTTTTAACTCTAAGTTCAGTCCCTAACCCTAAACTAACTTCACTCATTACCCTAATGTAACCTCAACTCTTATTCTAATCACCAGTATGAACCCAAGGCCTAATCCTAAAATAAACTCTTACAGAAGTAAAGAAATGTTCTCACTGTGGAGGATTTTCCTAATCTTTCTGTGCTTGTGGGACATTTGGTCCTCATTAGTAAAGATATGCTGGAACACACACACACACACACACACACACACACACACACACACAAGTACAGTGAGTGCAAAATGTATTTTACTTCAATCATGTTCTGACATGTGACGTAAAAGCTACAGTGACAATTCCTCACCAGAGGTGTAATTGGGAATGAGTCATAAAATGAATGCTGTGGTGAGAGTAGCCTTCAAGTAATCTGGCTGGAAATGGCCCAGAAACCATTTAGGATTTCTCTGTCTCCTTCCATAATCTCTATCTCTATCTCATACTGTACTATTCCCCTCTTTCACTCTCTGACTACGATCCTTCTTTCTTTCCTTTTTGTGTTCAGTAAACTCCCGTCCTGGGCGAAAACATTTGTCCCGCGATTCTTCTATGTGACAGAAAAGGCCTGGAACTTCTACCCGTACACTATCACAGGTGTGTTTTTGTGTTTGAGCGCCTTTGTTTGTCTTAAACATCAAGTTATTTTCACCTTAATGCATTATACAAAACTTATTTACTTTTAACAGCTGGTTCCATCAAATATTCATCACTATGTATGCATGTATTCCCCCGTGGTAACGTGCATGTGTGTGAGAGCAATTGCGTGCTCATGCATGTATGAGTAACTAATGCTGTTTCTCCCTTTCCATATTGAACGTCCCTGGTGCTGCAGAGTACTCAGTAAGTATTCTCACACATCATTTAGTGTACATGAATAAACAGAGCTCATCTCTTTCCAGTATCAGTGGATCTAATCTGCAGCCTGTTTCCACTCTCTCTATCTCTGCCCTCAACCCTTTTTTCCTCCATTTTTTCCTCTTGTTACCCCCATAGGTATCATTCCTCCCCAAGTTCAGCATCCGCATTGAGACGAGATTCGAGAACAACAACGGCGATAACAGCAATGTGAGTATGAGAGGGAGCGAGAGGTGAGAAAGATGGAGTGATTATGGGAGAGGGGGAGGAGAAAGACATGGGGGAAGGAGAGAAATTGCTATTTTCTCTGCAGCACAAAGAAAATGTTCATCACATTGATGTGCCCATTACAAGGAACACAAGCAAAGCACAAAATGCAGTATTGGCAGATCTATTAACCAGACATGCAGCAGCGTTGAGCACGGCTGCCATGCTGCATTTTGTCCAAAGCGAACACGCATAAACACACACAGACAGAAATTCAGTGACAACTGCAACTCTGCCTAGCCATTAAATTTGCACTCTCTAATCAAGGAAAGAGTTGAGTAACAAGAACCAACGTGTCCAAATATGGAGATCTATAGCTCTGCTTGAGGAGAAAAATGTGGCGAATCTTGTTTCATGTCACACAGTTACAAGTTACATAAGTTTACTCCAAACAAACACAAATTCATAGAGTTGTGCATGATTTATGCACATCATTATATAAGCCAAGTTCTGTACTGAAGAACAAATTTTAGGTAATTTTACTTTGAGTAATTTCTTTTCTTGCTACTTATACAGTATGTCGTCTATACCACTATAGTTCAATAGAAAATGTTGTACTTTGTATTCTACTATATTTGACAGTTGGAGTTATTTCTTTACAAATGTGTTATTATACACAAAAGAAATGAAGAGCTTATAAAATATGATACTTTGTTACAGATCAAACTACCCACAAGTTTAACAAATTAGAGCTACAATATTTTGTCTATTTTGATAATTTTCTATGCCCCTTTTTAACATTTCATGTTTCCATCTTCTCAGATGTGAGGACTTGTTCTTTTTCCTTGTCATTATTATAATGATCTTATTCTATTTCTTTCTGTTTGTTTTGCTGCATATTTAGTATTTATACTTCTGATACTTTAACTACATTTTCCTGGTCTTACATGCATACTTTTAAAAGATGCAATATACGATATTCAGAGCATTAGTGTGGCAGCAAAACAACTATTTGCTATGTAAAGATATAGTGGAGTAATATCTACCTGTGTAATCCAAGCTTTTCCTAGCTTTGTTGCCACAGCCGGGCCGGCAGCGTATGCATTTAGTGCATGTGAGCGTGCCCCACTTGTGGGCTCATGGCCACTGCACTGTGCCCACTGACGGCTTTGTTGCGGAAGCGTAGCCCTCACCCTTCGCTTCCCCCTCAGGTGAACATTGTTAGCACTTTTGCCGTAGTCTGCACTGTAAGCACCGTTAGACACAAAATGCTTAGAATCCCGTAGAGTACTTTTAAGTAACATTTTCAGTGCAAGACTTTTACTCGTAATAGGAGTAGTTTTACAGTGTGGCATCAGTACTTTTACAGTGCAGAGGCTTTCTATATCTATCTATCTCTGTATGATTATCTAAAGAAAACAGAGAGACAATGACGAGGAAACCGTGAGGGCGTCATGCCCTGAGCACATTGTAAAAAGCAACACAAAACAACCGGCAAATGCAACTCATTCCATGGAAGGGAGCAAGACCTTGGGTAGACACAGACCAACAACAGCACCACAGGAGCACAGCTGGCTTTTATCTAACAGCAGGTTTTCCTTATTTGTCAGTTTTCAACTGTGCAATGAAGAACTTCAGCAGGGTATTAGAACACATTTTAACCAAGGTCAGATAAAAGAGCAGCCCCCCTCTCTCCATGGCATTCCTCATTTTCTCTCAAGAAAAAGAGTATTCTGCTCTCATAATTCTTCTTTTCCCCCCTCTTTTAATATCTCTCATACGTCCTTGCCCCCCCCCCCCCCCCCATTTGCTCCATTGTGATTTGCTCCAAGGGCCTCATATAGTGAGGGGAGTTATGGTGTGTGACCTCAGTTTTCTACACAGTTACTCATCTACTCTCATCCACCCTCTCCACTGAGTGACTGTATGCGTGTGAGAGATCGACTGGAGTGTGTGTATGGGTGTCTCCTCCCATTATACTGTATATGACCTCCTCCATTTGTTTGGATGCAGGTGTTTGGGGACACGCCAACCCCAGCAGAAAATGTGAGTTTCCTGGATATCCTGAGTGACCCCATCCCTGAAAAGCACTACAAAGAGACAGAAGTACGTACTGTTCTGTTACATGCACACAAACATGAATGTGCAGCCACATAAAGACCAAAACAAACATCTGCAAAAAAAAAAAACTATATTGATCACAATAAAGGGAACCTATCATTCTAATTTTCTGGTTCATACTTGGATTTAGGGTGTCGGCTAGAACAAATTTACATGCTTTTAATGTTCAAGAAAACTTTATTTCTCCAAAGCTGTCTGGCTGAATATACCTTTATTTACCCCGTCTGAAACACGTTTTAGCTCATCTCTTTAAGTCCTCCACCCGCAGTCTGCTCTGATTGGTCTGCGTTTCCGGGCCTTTCGCTTCAGTGCCTGTCGCTGTCTTGACAGCGTCCCCAAGAGCCAAGGACTCACTGTGTGTGTGTGTCAACTACACAGAGTTTAGCTGCACTTCTACCTTGAACTATAACCAAAGCAGTTTTTTAACCATAAACTTGACGCGGCATACGTTCCAGCAAGAATCTGATCCTAAATCGGGGAGAAATTAACAACACCTGCAACCAAGATCACACAGGATTCCCTGAAGTTTTCTCTGGTAAATAATGCTATTTATATCTCTCTGTCACATCATGTTAGCTTAATATTTATGTATAAACTCTGTAAACTGTAAATATACACTATGTTTTGTCTTTTCAGGTACATTTGAGAAAAGCCCAACAGAGCTCAGAGAAAAAATAAAGAGATAAGGAAGAACATTGGGTCACTGTTTAGCCAGAAGAAGAAGAAGAAGAAGAAGAAGAAGAAGAAAAAGAAGAAAACATTTACAGTGAGGAGACACAGAGGTAACATGTTAGCATGTAGCTACATGTAGCAGAGTATGAAATGCAAACACAGTGACTCCCTGGCTGTGGTGGTAGAAAGTACCATATGAAACAATAGAAGGTGTGAAACAATAATCATGTGATCATTTCTTGTAAAAAGATACCTGATAAACATAAGAAGGGAAAGCAATGGTTTGGTTATTACTGTAGGAGCTGTCAGCATTTGTTCACACCGTGTTTGACCAGTTAAACTTGCTTGATGACGCACCAACATGTAGGAATTGACTTTGTCCTGCACCTTGTCAACAAAACTGAAGGTGAAATTACTGATCTCATATAACTACAGTATCAGTAGTAACTACTTTTCACTTAAAAAGTGTTTGCTATATTTGTGCAGTGAAATGTTTGTTAAAGCTGCAGATTATCAGTTTGAAACACTGTCAAAATACTGTAGAGAATATTTTATAATTCATATTGTCATCTGTCCACATTGTAATAAAATTTGACTGTGAAACAGAAATGTGTGATTTCACAGTCAGGACTTTATCACCCTTCTACACGCATGAAATCAGATTATTTACCTGATACCAACGTTGTGTCAGCTGGTAATGGAACCCTCAGGTCAGTGGTCAACCTGACACAAGACTTTTCTGATGCTGCTCCTCCTCTGATGGTTTCTCATTCTGTGGGGAGAGTCTGGTGGGTTCAGGAACACCTGATCAAACAGGAGCTTCTGGGCAGAGCATCAGGTCACTCAGATAACCTTTAAATCATGTCAGGTTCAGTATTAGATAGTATTGTAATGAATGAATATCAAAAGTGATTGCACTAGGCAAACTACACATTAGAGTTTTAGTCTTTAGAAATAATGCTGTGTTTGCTATGAACAACTTGTTGGTCCTTATGAAATAACAGTGTTCCCAGGTAAAACAAGTTGCAAAAACGTACATATTCTGTTACAGCCCTTCATCATTACTTGCAGAGCATTTTTTACTACAGAACAAGGCAAAAGTGGTTTAAATCCCTTAATTCTCACATGAAATAACAATGGAATCCACAAAGTCTTACATTCTGCCTCTCCTTTCTCCCCCTCCCCCATTGTTCCCTGTTATCAAGTAAACCCACTTACCATGATTGCTTGTAATCTGCAAGCAATCAGGTAACGTGTACGGTGGTTGGTGACATTTATCTTCGGCGGTTGTAAAAAAAAATTGGAGCGGATATTGTTGAAATAAAAAGCATATATCTGACTGCTTGGTGCATGGCTGAATTGCTATGTGGCAATCACCGTTTGCTCCCTAAATGTATTACCTAGACTGCATTGTATACACCCATTGTCTGCACTACAACTGTATTCACAAGCCATTTGGTCTGATTATCAATACAAGACAAACATTTAAGAGAAATAAGGTTACTTACAGTTTGCACTTCTGTCTTCTCAACGCAGCCTTTTTTTAGATGGAAAAGCCCCACCTTTTAACATCAGCCTAACCGAAAATCCAGCGACATACTGGGCTGTTGTTGAGGAAAGAGTTAGGATATGGCAGTTATTGGCCCAAAACTGTATCCAATCAGGCATTATCTTCTTCAGGAAATGCTAACAAATTTAACTTTCCTTCACACAAAACTTTATGAGTAGTCCTGGGCAGAGCGCCGTCCTTGGTGGGTGGCCTGTGCCCGGAGCAGATGACGATATAGAGAAATCTGTGACGAGCTGCATCAGCTTTTTGCAAAAGTAAAATAAAAACTGTCTGAAGCCTGAGGTTTTTGCTCTAAGGGCCCACTTTGACATAGGTTTACCTTTTTACTTGAAACAATGGCCACATTTAATATTCAGTAACATTACATATATGACAGAAACTAAAGAAAAGCATGAAAGGTCCCCTTTAAAGGAATAGTTCTGCATTTTTGGAAATAGGCTTACCTGAGGAGATTGATACCACTCTCATGTGTTTGTATCAAGCTAGAGACTTGAGGCAAATTTTTTTGAATACACCTAATAGCACCTCTAAAGCTCTTATAAATTACATTTTTTGTTATTAACTTTGCTTTACTGGCTTTAGTCTTTGCTTCTGAAAGAGCATAAAATTGGCGACACACCCGCACTCATCTTTTAAATGTTCACTCCCTCCATGCCACGGTTTTACTCTTCTTCACTCCCTTCAGGTCTTTAGAAAGAAAGGTCAATTCACAGTCACGGGAACACAGATGCATGCAGACGAGCACATGTCAACACAGATGCATATACATGCAGACACAAACACACATGCATGCACACACAAACCAAAAAAAGCACAACACACTAAACTCATAGATTAAGTGACACAGTGAAAACGTAAAACCACAAACACTTTCGTAATGTGTGTTATCACACTTCCCTCCTATGGGCTTTGTTCAGCAACAATCTGCTTGCATCTCCACACACATAACACACATAACACACATAACACACACACACACACACACACACACACACACACACACACACACACACACACACACACACACACACACACACACACACACAGTTTCCCCCGAAGACACCTCACAGGGCCAAAGTTTCTGCAGACTCAGCAAATAACGTATAGACCCACTGTTTACTCTGTGCAGGATCCGAGTCTCTGGCAGTCAAGTAAAACTGGCCGAGGGCCTCTGGAGAAAGGCTGGAGAGACAACCACGAGCCCATTATGTGCTCCTATAAGAGGGTGCAATGCAGCTTTGAGGTGTACGGCTTCCAGACCAGGACTGAGGAGTTCATACACAGAGTGAGTTTTCTTTTTTCTTCTCCCCATCATGCCTTTTCCCTGTGCTGATGTAAAGAGGGTTGGATTAAAACACGATATGCAATTAATGTTACGAGCTCATATAGGTGTAATACAAGGTGCCAAAATTAGAATTTATAGCTAATTGGATTTAATAAAGCGCTGTGCTTTATTCAAGCATTGATTTCTACATGTTGGAGTCTTTATACACCTACAGTAAAAATGGTGATCCTACACCACCCAGATTGGTTATTTGTTACTCAAATGTGCCATGTGTTGCATTTTGACACAAACAAATCATTATGACACTAATTTACAGACATTAATAGAATTACCAAGACCATCGCCATGAAGGCTCCCAGTGGACCTCAGTTTTATGTAATACAATATTAGATCAGATTTATTGGAAAAATCTCTCTTTTGTTTTATACAACAAAAAAGAGTAAGAGGACCTCTGTTCTTCCAGCGTAAACAAAGCAAAGGTTTTCAGAAGTTCTCACAGAGGAAGCTGGTGTAACAAGTTCAAGAGTTGATTTTTTAAAAATCCCTTTCGATTCGACACATGTATCCTATTCAATGAAGCAAAGTAATTAAACTAGAAATAAAAACCAAAAGCACTAAGAACAAAACTAGAAACGCCCAGTTTCCACAATCATTACTGCACAGAAAGGGCTTTGACGGGAATGTGGTTTTAGTTTTGATACAGGCAAGTACAAATAAAACTGAGATAAGTTTCCATTTATATAAGATAAGTTCTCCCTTATCCTAATCATGATTGAATTATTTTAAAGTAGTGACATAAAGTAATCACTATTATTCTTGACAATGACGTACTTTAACATATTGCTTATTGTAGCATTTCCGACCCATACCTGCACAATTCTAAATTCAGAGCACTATGTAGCCTTTTTACTTACATTTTATTTTTCCTGCCATGTGTATGTTTTGATATTATTTCAGAACATCAGGGACATTCTTCTGATTGGCCACAGGCAAGCAGTAACATGGACAGACGAATGGCATGGTGGGTCACAATTTAGATATTACAGACACAACATAAACTCAACAGAACAAAGCAGTTGTACTTAGTTGTATTCTTAGATGTACACCCTGTAAAATGTAGTACATATTATAGACTCTGTGCTGATGCTGTCTGTGTGTGTGTGTGTGTGTGTGTGTGTGTGTGTGTGTGTGTGTGTGTGTGTGTGTGTGTGTGTGTGTGTGTGTGTGTGTGTGTGTGTGTGTGTGTGTGTGTATTTTGCTTTCCCCACAGGACTGAGTTTTGAGGAGGTGAGAGAATACGAGCAAGCAATGCAAGAGAAGACCAACACTAAAGTCAAATCCAGTCAGAACACAGGTGAGGTTGCAGCTCCTGACCTGTACTGTACAGAAATATCACAGAGGACTGGGAGGGAAGACAGAAGGGGGAGTAAGGGAGAGGAGAGAGAATACAGCTGGATGTAACACCAGCGAAGGTAGAGTAAGAGATGAGTAGTATGTGAAAAGAGCAGTAAGTTGGAAATGCATAATTGTGCTGCGCGGTTATTATTCTTGCATTTTATTTCAGCTAAATAAGCAGAGGATACAGGAGGAGTTGTAGAGGAATAACAGAGAGGGAAAAACAAACACATTTTCAGATCACTAGGAATTTACAATAAATCTAACAGGTAATTTGTATTAATTTGGCCCACCATGTTAACCATTGCTGTCAACCGCCTACAAAATAGTATGAATGAATAACTCTGTAATGCTAACAGGCTTGAACTGAGGCTGGTTGCGCCAGTAGTGCTTTAGCTGTGCCCTACAAGTACCCAGATGGCTGGTGCACATCTGTGGGAGAGAAAAAAAACGAAGAGGGAAAAGCAGTCAGGAGGCATTTCACTACACATGGAGCAGTGAGGAGGGAGAGACGAGAGGGTGTATGCCCAGAAAAGGACGACAGAACGACAGATGTAAGGGGGGGGAAAGAGTGAATGCTGGCTCATGAAGTGATAATGCCACTGCGTCCGTCTGATAAACAGAGTAATGCAGCCACCTGCTGAACTCCCCACATCACCAGCCCTCTCAACATAAATAACCAGCCATTGCAGCACTTAGCTGCAAATGTCAGCCCTGGTGGGGGTCTGTGTCTGGGCCTATGTGTGCGTGTGTGTGTGTGTTTTTGTGCGTGTGTGTGTGTGTGTATGTGTATGTGGTCACCCTGCCCCCTGCTGGTTAGTCTAGTGAACCTCAGCTCGATGTGAGCGATATCAAAGGTAGAATTCCCAGTATGGCCTGTAGCTTTTTGCTCTCTCTCTCTCTCTCTCTCTCTCTCTCTCTCTCTCTCTCTCTCTCTCTCTCTCTCTCTCTCTCTCTCTCTCTCTCTCTCTCTCTCTCTCTCTCTCTCTCTCTCTCTCTCTCTGTCTGTGTGTGTGTGTGTGTGTGTGTGTGTGTGTGTGTGTGTGTGTGTGTGTGTGTGTGTGTGATGATGAGAGACATCAAGCTGCAACAAATCTGCAGTCATTGCTCAACCTGCTGCAGCTCGCTGCACCGCCATGACTCCCTACAGGCCAAACGATGCCACTGTGCTTTTATCCGCACAGTCCAAATGATAGTTTTCATTTCATTCATCTACCATAATAAAAGTAAATGGATGTCATTCACACTAGAGTCTAATAAAAAGTCGGGAGTGTGGGTTGAATACCAATAAGGGATTTAACTAATGGGAATCTAAGTGAACGACACAGATCTTGAGTATACTTAAATAAATTGAAAACTCAAACAGTTGTCCCTCTGTTTCTCTTCTTCTCAGTGTCTCTTTTGCTTTTCTTCCTCTTTTATCTCTGTACTGTTGTTTCTTTCATGTCATGTGTATCTAATTCTCTCTCCATCTCTCAGTCTGTCAATTTCAATTTGCTTTAATGGCATAACGTGAAAAGCATCTCGATGTCAAGGCAAATGGAGAATGGAGGATAAAGGAAACAGGAACAATTTAAAAAACATCCCTCTCTCTCTCCCTCTCAGGCTCACCGACTGCCTCCCGTCCTGTGTTCTCTCGCTCCATCTCAGTGACGGACGAGCGTTCCCTGAAGAAGATGGGAGTGACGACTGTGGGGATGTCTGACCCCTCTGCCTCCACTGTGCCCCACAGTTCCATTCGCCTCAACTCTACCCCTGAATGACGCCTTACACACATTTACTGTACAGCGCATACACACAGGAACCAATGTTCCGACAGATATCCATTAAATATAAGGCTATAACTAACAGCTGTTTAGGTTAGCTTAGCATAGAGGCAGGGAACAGTAGGTAACTGCTAGCATGTCCAAAGGTAACATAATCCGCTTACAAGCATTTCTGAAGATCATTTTTAACATGTAATATCTTTGTTTGTTTAATCTGTACAAAAAACAAAGTATGAAAATGACAATTCAGTTTAAGGGGTTGATGTATTGGACAATGTTGTGTCATATTAACGTAAAACACTGAATTGTTGTTATTATACTCAGATTTTTGTGCAGATTAAACAAGTGAGATATAACCTGCAGGTATAACCTGCAGTGGCAGGCAGATATTAGAACCATTAGACAGAGACGTCTAGCTGTTTTCCGCTGTTTCCAGTCTTAGTGCTAAGCTAAGCAAAGCTAAGCTAACTGGCTGCTGGCTACATATTTACAGTACATATATATAAGAGCAGCATAGATCTTCATATCTAATTCTCCAGCAGAAAGCAAAATAATGCATTTCCCAAAATGTCCTGCAAGACCACCAAAGAAATATTCTTATGCACATGTATTTGCGCGCTTCACTGCATGTTAAAACTGCACAAACGCAGAAGAACACACAAACATTATGTGCCAACACAAAAACGTTTTTTACTAATCCTACCAGTGTCTTGGACAACCTGTAAACTTGGTGCATTTCAGTGCTTTTTGTCAGTTCATCAGCGATAGTGGAGCTTAGCGACCACCAGCAGTGCTCTCCGATTGTTCCCTAACCCCCTCCCAGCAGCCTACAGACAGATGCATAAGGAGTTTAATAGAGTGGATCTAATGAGAGAGAAGAAGAGAACGGAGGAGGCTGCTATAGATCTGTTCCCCTCTCCACCTCAGCCAATAGGTCAGACCAGGTGTATTGACGGAGAGCAGTGAGGCATCGTATTGGTTCCTTGATCACTTAGCTGAGCACTGCAAATTGGTCGAGCCAGGGCTAAACTTCAACTATGAGTCAATAATATGACCATTTATAGGACTATTAGCTTGATTCTTTTATGTACATTTAGAGGAGAATGGGTTTTCAGCATAAGGGATCAACGATGGCAACAATGAAATGTGTTTGCTGTCCTTATTTGTTAAACCTTTTAGTTTGAAGTAGTATCAAGTGGAAGATATATGTGGAAATTACACTGTACAGTCTTTTGTAATGGATTTTTTATTAATAAATACAATTTATATCCAATGAGAGAGTCAAGTAGTATCCTGATATCTGCCTAGATAAGCAAAACAAATGGACTCACTGCACACATTATCAGCCATATTTAATCAGTATTGACCTGCAAAGATGGACCAGCTGCTCTCGCATCATAGCACTCACATATAATCTACTCACCAAGTTCACACTTGTGTGCCATGTGGAACCGGCTCCAGCAGCAGTGGACATGAAAAGAGGCAGCCACTTGGTCCCGCCTGGTTTGGTTCTGCAGCTTATGGCAGTTTTCTCTCTCTGCAAGACAACGGAGAGGAGAATAATGAATGTTTAACAGATGCAGGGTTGTGGGCTGGGCGTGTGTGCATGTCCGTCATCGCTGTATCTCTTCATTGTTCAAGACTTCAGGACAAAAGCCCAGGCTTGTCACGAAGTTCCTGTGACTGACAGACAAGGCAACTTGCTTCAAATGGGGCACTAAATAACTCGCATTATGGGGCTCATTATGGCTTCTTTTATCCATACAAATCAAGAGCCAGCATGACAATTTGTTATTAACTTCCCGACAAAAGGGTTTGCAGACATGCATTCGCATACACACACAAACACATAAATGAATGCACGCAAAGCTCTTTCTCTCAATGCGTCTATTTTACAGAAGCAGCAGGAGGCTGATATGAAAGAGCAAGTGCTCAACACAGCCAAGAGTGTTCACAAGTGCTGCAGAGGGAGCCCAAACTGCTGGCTGCACTGCATTAACATTACCCCTTTCTTTTTTACTTCTTTGTCTCTCCCATTAAATTTTCTCTCTCATTATTGCCGTCTCCACTATTCTGCCTCTCCTTTCTCTCCATCCTCCTCCTCCTTCATTCTCCCTCTCTTATTCTTGAAATCTCCCTTGATCTCCCTTTGACTCGTTCCTCTTTATCCGTGTGCCCTCATCTTCGTTCCTCAAGAGGGCCTCTAAAGAAGATATAGTGTTCATTATATGGAAATGTTCCCCATGGTACATTATCATAGATCCTGACCCTGTAGCGCTGAATCATCCTGTTATTCCCAGTTCGCCCGTCAGACCCCACAAATAGCACAGTAAAGGAAAGACGGGACGCTCTGCGGAGCCGCAACCAGCCGTCTGCAGTGCCGTCGCCGGCACTGTACAATCATGTAAATCCTTGAGCTGGACACCAATGGGTTCAGAAAGAAAGGAAGAAGGTACAAAGAAAAAACAACGGGGGAAAGTAAGGGGGTAAAAAAGGAAAAGGAGATTAAGGAGAAAAAGCAAACGTGAAATAAAGAATAATATCTAGAGAGAAAGACAGGCAGGACGTTGAGCCAGTTTATTCTGGGAAAGAAATAAAGAGTGGGTGTGCGAATGTCTGTACATAATTTCTACTCCACCTTAATGGAATTTTGCCAAATCACACTGATGTACGAGCTTCTTCTCCAGATCAATACGCGCTCTCCATTCACTAGAAAGGCACTAATGCAACGGCCTCGTTCGTTTGACGTGTGCACGTGCATGCAAGTGTGTGTTTGTGTCGTTTCAAACTGGTCCCCACTTCCTGACTGTGCAGTATCTTTAAGTCAGTCGTTAAAGGAGAGTGACCATTAAGCCCCATAGTTTAGCATGTCACTAACTTAATCGCTTATTTCACATGCCAACATTGATTTAATGAAGGTTTATCATGTGTGGGTTTGCACTTGCGTACCAATCCAACAGTGGACCTTGGCGATATTACACATTTACCACTGGAGGAAAGGCGAGCCGAAAGGGGATAGTTTGGAGCTCTACTGGTGGTCAGGATTTAAATCACGCAATGTGAGTGTTAAAGTTTATACTCAGCGCTGCCCCTGCAGGCTGGAGCAGGGATTTTAACGACTCACTAAACGCCCTCTTTCACAATCCTCCACAGAGTGAATGGTTTTCCACTGCAGGTACTCTTTTAAAATCATTGCGGGGTTATTTAATAAGCCACCAGCTGATTAAGACGGTCTCCTTAAACATAATTTGAAACTTATATTTATGGGGGAATAAAGTCAAATCCTATCAAATATTGGAAACGGAAGTGGAAATGGAAATGTCTGAGTGACACAAAGCGCTCAACTGGAATACAAAAGTTTCAGCAGTAGGTTTTTCACCTTTGTATTGTTGTCTATAAAATATTCTTATATAAGGATTATAAACATTGTTCAATTAGCTGTCATTTTTGTTTCTTTCTTTCTTTCTTTCTTACTGCTGAAATGCTGGTTAAGTTCTTCAACATGAAGAAGGTGAAAGTGTTGCCCTTCAAGCTCCTCTTTATACAAATGTAAATTGTGTTGGGGGTTGTGTATTTTACTGATTACAGCCTGGCTACACACTCCCAGCCATCTCAACCAGCCCTGCGCGCCCGTGTACACACACTACAATATTTAATGCAAAGTATTGAGATGAAAGGTTATTTTTATGAGTAAGTTAATAATTTACAGAAATATTGTGCGCAATAGAGTGCGACAAGAATGATACCTAAAACCCAGAAATTAGTTAGCATTTTTGTACTTACCTCGTCTAAAAGAGACGTAAAGTTTTTTTGAATGGGTTTTTGGTTAGATGCCTGAAGTAAGGTCTGTGGTTAACACAAGCTTAAGATTTTAACGTTTAGTTCTAAAACATAAACTACGTCAGTTAATAACCCACTTGTAAAAAGATACGTAATCCCTGCAGATCTATATGGTCCACTTTCTATTCACCTCGCACTGTAATTCTCTCACTCTCTCTCTCACTCACAAACACACACGCATCACTCAGTCCGCACCTATGCATTTATGTTGACAAAACTGACGTCATATTCATTAAAGAAAGTTCATTTCATAAAGAAATGTCAGACCACGAGCTACAGGTCCTGACTCACAAGGCGCGGATGCATTCCTCAAAACTTTAGATAAAAGGAATTTAAACATGGCAGACAGAAACCGTATTTGGGATTTAATATGCCATAGTCACTGGAAAGTCAGGGCGTGACACCTCTTATAAATGTGCTTCAGTGACCACCAACTCTCTGAAGACGCTAACAATTTCACTGTAACTTAGTGTGGCTAAGTTGATCTTAACTAATTTGCATAGAAAGGGGCATATTTTGCGACAAGTGCATATTACACAATATTATTGCCCAATTTAAATAATCCAAATAGCACAGGAGCGGCACAGGAGCAGCAAATAGCACCGGGAAGCTATTTGCTTGGTGGGGCAGTTAGGTGTGCCTTTCACCTTTTGCGGGTGCTTTGAGTATTACATTTTTTTTGTGCAGGTTTAGAGGCCACAAAAACGGTGCAATCCTTACCTCTCTGTGTTCATTTGATTTTCTTTTTTGTGTTAATAATTAAATCCTTTTCGGTGTTATCATCACAGGTGAAGTCCATGTCCTTGGTTAATGTACTTTGACATCACACTGCAACAATGGTGGGCAACCGTTGCCCTTGTATCTGGTTGAACAGATACACATCCCTTACAGAATGGATGTTAAGCGCATTAAAAAGGTTGACTTAGTGTTGGTAAACGAGATGGTGTTGTAAGAATATCTACCTCCCGTTGTGTGGTTATCTGTGTTTGATACGGCTTGCGTGTGCGCCTGTGTATGAACTCCCACAAGTGTTAATGTTGCGTAAGACTACACGGTGAGGCCAATATGCTTGTGTTCCCTCATTACAGTGTCAGCAATACAGTTTTTAGCCCACTCAACCACATAAATGACTTCAAATCCTCTGTGTATTAAGCCTTACCACTGGGAACCCAATTTGTAACCTCTGCCCAGTAATACGTTAACTGGACTTTATCTGGGGACAGGCAGAGTGTAAAATTCATAAAGTATCTGAGAGAACTAATTGAACCAATTAAGAGAGCGAATATGGATTACTGTGGGACTGTGAACACACACATCCCCTCTGGAATAGAGTTGGAGACCACTGCTTTCACGCGATAATGATTGTCATTGCAAATGGATGGTGGTGCAGGTTCTCAGCATGCCGCACAACAACACTCCCAGAGTTGGCTGGCTTTGCATTTACTCTGATGTGTTTTCATTTCCTTAGCAGCTGATCCCAGGGCTGCTATTCGGGGCAGTAATTAATTGCGTGCGGGTAAAGGAAAAGTCAAGGATAAGTGTTGAAACTGTTCCTCGTCTTGTACGCACTCTCAAATCGCGCGCAAACACAAAGGCAGGGCTCATTTTTCACACAAACACACATTTTCCTGGAGGAAACAAAAATAAATTGAGTATAAACAAGAAGATACGCAGAAACTTGCACAAAAATAAGAGCCTTGGGTACATTAAATATCTTAATCAGCACGCCCATAAAGCCTCCCAATTTTAATTGCCCCACCATGACTATTAATTACATAACAGCCATTGTAGCCAGCATGCCCATATGTTTGCTAATAGGAGAGGATGGATTAGGATAGTGAGTGGAATTTATTAGAATACAGTGTTTTTTATTGATCTACAAAGGTAGTATTATATTTCCCCCTCAGGATGTGCACACAAACAACAGCATTTATTTTGTACAAGCTACAACATACGACTTTAAAAAAAATGTTTACTGTAAAATAAGAGATACGTTTTACATTGTTCTTCATTTGAAAGATGTGATATCTGTTCATAAAATCCTGAGATCGATCTTTTAATATTATGACTGGCGAACCTCAATTGAGTCAAAACATGCCCGGTGCTCCTCCACTGAAGGCACCACCAAGCAGCGGCCCGGGTCCATTTCAGAAGCGTGTCCGACGGTGTACATTTAATAAGACAAGACAACTTCACGGCTAATTTCTTCTCTGCTTCGATCGCAAACAACAGCCGTTCCCTCTCTGTCGCTCAAACACATTCACTGCTTCCACACATCGCGCTGCTCTTACACCAACATGTCCGACGCAATTGGGGAAAATTTAAGGTTACAAAATGTACCTCATTTGATTGGCAGCCAAATTCAACTCACACATGGCTTGGGTAACCCTTCCTGGGATACTTGCATCTACTGTACTAATTATGTCAGCAAATAAGTAAAGACTGACAGCAAAATATTCAAAAGGAGTCTTTTCTGGGATGAGACACTATAAATGAATTATGTTTAGCAGCTTAGCAAGTTGCCTCAGCTAGATGTTCAGTACCTTAACATGTAAACCTGTAACTCTTCAGGCATGGGTATTTAATTAATTGTAGAAACTGTAATATGTAATGTAATATTGTCTTGACATTTCTAGAAGGAAGGCAACATTTTGCAACTTTTGTGCTTCCAGCAGGAATCTTAAATATACCAAGAGCCAATGCAATCCTTCAATGAAACTGATCCCAATAGACAATACCTTAACAGAATTCAATAAAATAAGGGGAAAAAAAGAAGAAAAAAATATATATTTTTCCTCCATTTCTTCTATTTTTGCGGCGTTTAGTGAAGCGTAATCTGCATAGACAGCTGTTTAAAACGCACAGCTATCCCACAGTATATATGTGTTTTGAACTTATTAACGGCGTCTGTATTGACTGATCAAGGCTCCCAGTCGGTCTGTGAGCAGGCCCGTTTCACTACAGGCAGATTCCCCTGACTTGCTCCAGTGGACGGGAAACTAAAATCAATTAATCAATACACAGGCCTACAAGCACTTCTGATTTCTTCCCATGGAGCCGACATGAAAACTATTCAGGTTCAGTAAATGTCTGCTGTCAGTCAGTCCGGTGAAGGCAGGTTAGCGAGCCGCTGCCCACTCAGCTTCTCCCACGAGCTGCTGCTGAGTGACAGGCAGAGATGTTTGGATGGAAGATGGAGTCGGTGTGGATTTGATGACATAACGCTTACGCGCCACTCACCCGCCACTGATGTCTCCTTTACATCTCGCTTCCAGTGGGGATTCCCAGTTCGACTACGAGGCCATGACCTGCCAAAATGCTCAAAGAATTATTCACATGTGCTACTGTTGCTTTGTTGATTTGTTCAGTGGGCAGATGCAGCCTGGTTCTGGGATATAAACAAAGCAAATACAGTTAAGAATTTGAATCAATTCACTGAAGAGTATTTGATCGTGTTAACAGTAAAAATTCCCCAATGGCAATTTTCTTGACCGATTCAGATTTCCATTTTTTGAGCTGCAGTTATCGATTTTTTTGCGGAATCCGATTTTCTTTCTTTCAAACACCTAGAATTGACAAACATTTTTGTAACTTTTTATTTTCTAGAAAATTTAAATTCAATATTATATTAATAATAAAACATGGGCTATTCAATAACTTTTTTCCAAAACTGCAGCCAAGTTACAGGACCCATCGGTGCTTCTCTAAGCTCTGCACGAAGCGGGTAAGTCGGCCTTCAGTGAAGGTTCTTTTGTTGTTGTTGTAAAATATCCTATTTTAAAGATTGCACATCATTTACCTTGTGGGGCCTGTAGGGTTTAAACTGTAAGCGTCCCACTGTTTGTTACCCAGTGACCTCATTAAGGACTTTTCTCTCTTGGCGAATGTGCAGAATTGTGTGTCTGACTCGCAGGTCACATTGACAGGTCGCTCCTGACAGACTGTAAGGTGGGACACATGTCAACAGGTGACTGGCTCTTCAGTGACAGTTCAGGAGGACAGTGAGGTGCCAGTCGAGTAGCACATTGGAGCAGAGGTATCCTTTCACTTCTCCAAGCTCACCTGTCAGCTTTGTCTCTATTAGTACTAAGACTGAAGTTTGCACTTTTGTAGGCTCATTGTTTAGATAGACATTATTTCTTTTGTTGGGGACCTTTCATGCTGATGTACTTTTTGTTTCCCTTTTAAAGACTAGCTGGATTCCTCTCAGAGAGTGTGTTTGCATTTGTTTCTGCCGTTTGCATTCCTCCTGATGCAAGTGAAAAAAATGCACAGGAATGCACTACTAATTTTGTTTTATTTGTTTGTCATGTCTTTCTCGTGTAGCAAATGGGCTACAACTGCATTTTATTGTGCAACCCTGTGTTGCATATTGACAATTAATTATCCTTGAATCCTTGATTTCTGCCCTTACTGTTTTTTAAATGAAAGGCTTATAAGGTAAGGTCCAGTCAAGAATTTGGTGTAAGTGGCTTTAGAAATTTGAATTTAAATTGGGAATATAAAGACTTTTATTTTTCCCATCATCTTTTCTGTGCTTTAACTGTTTTTTAATGAAAGTAAAGCTCTTTAAGTCAGCCTACTCGATTAGATGCTTACACTGTTTAAATGTGTGCATCTGCATATCTATGTGTATTATTTGGGGATGTAATTTGAGTAAAACCAATGCAATCCTCTGAAAAGCTGAAAAGTCTTAGACAATATGGTAATGACTACCCAAGTCTTAATTCCATAAAAACGCCCACATGCTTTTTATTCTCCTGCTGCTCACATAACATCTATTACAACTTTCCATAGCTCTAGGCCAAGCTTTCCTCTCGTCTCTCTTTCTTCTCACCCTCTGTCTCTTTCTCTCCCTCTCATCTGCTCTCATTTTCAACTTTGCCACCACACTCTGTTTTTTTTCCCAAATCAAAGTAATGAAACGGATCTTCTTCACTGAGGTGATTTTGTAGCAAGCGAAGAAGGGGCTGTCGTTACCGCATCATGCGGACAGGACGATGAGAAAAAACAGGAGGAGGAAGTGAGCAGAGACAAATCAAAGAGACCCGGCTGCCTGGCTTACTCTTATTTCAAGTGCCAGCTAGATCTATAGCTACTGCCTTAAGGAAAAATCCTCCCTTGAATACTTACATTGTTATAAGTCATCAATCTGTGGCGTTCAGTGGATTGCAGGAGTTTGTTTGTCATGAAATGTTAACATTTTTACTTTACAATGGAATTATCCTTGTGGTGCAAAATTGTACATCGAGAAAGAAGCTGCTGTTATTTGAATCTCATCTGTTTTTTCTAAAATGTTTTAGAAAAAAAAGACTTTTCTCTGCTTTTGAACTTGAACTATTAAGCTCTAGAAATATTTTGACATGACGTCACATCAACTGTGGTTGGGCATTCATGGGGAAACGAAACCAAGAAGACTCCCGTCATGCTAGCAGCTCTGAGGCTGTACTTAAAGAGGTTCAGCACACTTAAATGTGTTTTTTGAGCCGTAAACTAAATGCAATGACTGTATTATTAACATTTCTTATCAAATGTTTGTGGCAGATGGAAATGCAGGTATTTGATCATAAACCAAAGTATTAGACAATGATTGAAATTTAAACCTGATGATATGCTATATGAAAGTCAGGGCACCAAAGTTATTACAATTCATCCTGAGGGTGAACATGAATGTTTGTACCAAATTAATAACAATCCATCCAATAGTTGTTGAGACATTTCACTCAAAAGGGTGAATGTCAACCTCACGATGGCGCAAGAAGTAAAGGCAAGGAATCACTGAATTTAGTGAGATCAGTAAAAAAAATGTTTACATCATTTTTTTCCCCTTAAAGCCGCATTTGTTAAAGGTGTAAGAGATTTGGAGCAATTTGATTGTCTCTCAACATGTTGAGCACGAGCCAGCGGCTAAAGTGCAAAAGTGCTGACAGAGCTCACATGGTTTGCCTGAGGGGAACCCGGAGGGGGGGGGCTACATGTGGCCACAACTCTGTCAGTCCGGACGGCAGTGAAGAGCGGCAGCCGCAAGCTAACCAGTGGGGCACGCTCACATGCACTAGCGCGGCTATGTCAACATAGAAAGGAGAAGTTTGGATAACATCACACACACACACACACGGAGGGAGAGCAACTTCTTTCGCTGTTCAGATGCATGACTCCACTTCCACTATATCTTTACATAACAAATGGTAGTTTGCTGCTATATTAATGTTCAGATTGTTAAATACAGCTCCTTTAAAAAACAAGTCATTGCAAATAACAAATGGTGCTATTTAATCCATTAACTGAAATTTCTGTGAATTCCCCAAAGTTGCTGGGGTGGAATGGAGCTTAAGCACGCCTGTGAGCCTCTGTTACTGTGGGCCACTGCTTTGTGCTGCCGTGTCTACCTGCTTCACAGGCCTATTATAGAGACATCAGGGGAGTAACAGAGGCCGACAGAGACAAACAGGTCACCCTTACCTGGGCTGCAGGATAAACGATTTCCCCTCCACCACTGCTCAACCCCCCTTATTTTCTCTTTCTTTCTACCGTCATCCCTCCATTCACTCCTCCATCAGCCCCCCTCTCCTCTGTTCTACCTGTCTACCACCCTTCTCCCCATCCCAACCCCATCTCTGTGCCCTATCCCTCTACATACCAGAATTAATGGTTAAAAGATGGATGTATGCGCGTGTGTCTGTGTGGTTAGAGGGAGGGGGTGATGAGCGGAGGACATCGTGTACAATGACCTTACTCACAAATCGTTGCCTCATGTACACCAGGCATGTCCTTGTTGCAGCACCATAACAGCCCCAGACCACAGCGCGGCATAAACAAACACACACACACAAACATGTCTACTGACTACTCTCAGTCTCTCACTGCAGATGTGTTATGTGCTCATTAGGTACCCTTAAAAATCCACTCTGTTTGCTTGGTGGGTATTTAATAGAAAGCACAACCAATATTCCATTCTTGTAGCATAGTGCAGCTGAGTAGAACAGCTTTTTTTAGGTCTGACACCTCAGTCAGGTGGAATAAGGAGGACGAATGTGCCGGCAGCCTGTTCCTCTTTAACTGTCATAGAAAGGGACAAATGATGTCAGACTCTGTTGCCACTGCTTCAAAGATGCACATGTCCTTTTAAAAAGCCCTGGAGCTCTGGCATTTAACATTAACACAAGACAGGTGTCGTCATGCATTCAGCTCTGTCTCACCAACGGGTCCTTGCGTATTTATGCAATCTCATTCGCTGATATATGATCGCATGCGCACTGTATGCATGAATGCATAGGTGTGTGTGTGGCGTGCATCTGTGTGCATGTGGCGCTGTGCTACCATGGCATAAATCACTAGAGCTGAGCAGGGGGCTGGCGCTGCTCTCTCCATCTGTCTCTGTCTGCAGGGGTGAGGTATTTTACACTGATGATAGGGCAAACGGAGGGAGGCAAGAAAAAGTGAGCCGCGCTCGAGTCGTGTGGGATGGACAGAAAAATAAATGCTGTGGTATCGAAGGGCAGCGTGTGCATCATGTGAGCATGCAGAAAGACTTGGGGGGAAGGGATGCGTCGAAGCCTTCAGTTCACATAATCTGCATCTCTGCAGGTCCAGTTACTCACTACCTAAGATTTGCTTCTGTGAAACTGACTATTATCCAGTGTTGAGAACTGCACATACAATGTCTCTGCATGCCGTCTTCCCTCTCCTGCAGACTACTTACTGGACACATAGAAACGAATGCACCTGGAATCTAGAAACTCAATATATGTTTGATTGTTTTTTTAGTCAGTAATATGAACACATCAGGACCATTTATGGACGACATGTCTTGTTCCATCCTCATGCAACATTTTTTAAGGGAGAGCAACTGGGAGAGCAACTGGCTGTCCACTGGTTACCTCCCTTCCGTCAATCCTGCTCACCTCCTCTTAAGACGATAAACCGAAGCAGAACAGCTCCTGAGCAAATGTATCCAGCACTTCCTAATCAGGTTGTCATACTGACGAGGGAAAACACCGCTCAACGCCAAAGCGCAGAGATTCTAGCTACAACATAGATCTTGTTCCGCTGAAGTGTCCTTGAGCAATGCAATGAATCCCTACAACATCCAGAGATCCTCTGCAGTCTGTCATACCTGTAGAGCAACAGCAATCAAACAGAATGTACATGCAACAAACGCACTTGCAGCTGGTCTGCATGTTGCGCAGCTTTGACAGCCGCACCACTGGACACTCTGCTTCGTCGAGCAGCCTCTGCTCCAGCTATACCCACAAGAAACTAAGAGAGCTTAGTGGAAAAACAATTCAAAAGCTGGAATAGGTTTTGAGCCCCAATTTATGATTTGTGTTGCATCCCTCATCCCTCCTATCAATTTGGATTACAGAGTCTTCGAAGAGACTGAATGACAAAGACAGACACAAGCAGAGTGTTGGCATATATGTGTCTTCCATTGAAGGAGAGGTGGTCATGCTTGGTTGGCTTCGTTGTTAAGGTAGAGGGAGCAGAATCTCTCCTGACAGACAACCAGTAGCTTGCCGCAGAGCAAGATTTGGTTCTGGGTTCTGAGATTAGCTCATGCATGGCAATCTCTCCTTGGAAGCATTCTAGAGGGCTTAAAGAGGCAGCCGTAGAGCAGCAACACAACTGTTGAAAGGACAGAGCCGTTCCAAGAGGTTGTTTTTTTTTTTGCACAAACAGAATTGGTAACTGAATGCTGCATAGTAACAATGTATACAATATGTATAATTGTATGATTGTTGCTGCATGGTCATGTAGTCTGGTGCTTAAAGTGGAGAGGAAAGGAAAAATACCTTTTTAACCCTTTTAGGTCGCCTGTTAGTCATAAAAAAAAAAGCACTAAGGATAAAATGTTTTGTTTTATAACTGTATTGAATCACATTCTTTGATACAAAAATAGTGCAATGTTGTGTTCAATCAAATGTATTGATATTTCTTAAATATTAAGTATTTTCTTATGAATTCATCCACATGGTTAAAACTATTTTTCTGATAAAAAAAAAAATTGTTTAAATTGTAAAACACAGAAAAAGAAAAAAATGTGCAATTTAAAAAAACAAAAACAAAACTCAAACACATCTGCTATTGACAGCGTGCAAGGACATGCCGTTACCATCTAAACAGGACAGATATCTGAACTATGTGTTTTTCACACAGTTTTTTTTTTTTACACCATAAGATGCACAAGCAGCACCGGTGATGATATGGGTGAGAGGGATTGGCGCACCTTGAACACACACGTGGATTACGATAAGTATGTACATGTTTGCACAGACAGAAACCAACACGTGTGACAAGGTCAGTCTAATCTGTGTGTGCCCATGGTCGTATTCAGAGCATATGGAATACGGATGCAGTGGGAAGTTAATCCCTACAGTACTCCTACAGTGTTTATGACCTTGGAGGGATAGGAACTCTTACATCCTCATTAACATGGATGTAACATGGCCGCAGGGTTAACACACCTACCAGCTCACCCTGGTTTGCAGCAAACTAATTGAGGAGGTAACACTTGTACATGCATACGTGCACACACACTCGAGCAAGCAGCCAGGCATGCACAACCCCCAGCATCTATTTTTCATTATTACAATGCTATCAGCTGGAGGCAAGGTTGGGGTGTGTTACGCTGCAGCTGCACAGACGCCGAGTGTGTGAGGTGGGCTGTCATTGACACCCGGCCTCAAACATGAGTCGTTACTAAAAAGTACAGGAAAAAACCCAGCGGGGAGCAGAAAGGGAGCAGTGAGCGGTGTAGTCTGGTACACATCCTGCGCTGGAAGTCAGCTGTGTCCTCTGCAGGCACAAATACACACGTAGATACACACACAAGATGCAAGCTTGTGGCGCAGGCTTTATTTTATCTAATCTTGCTTCTACAGGACAATAACTCTCAAGAGGATTAATCTACAGTTCTGGTGCAGGCAGTTCAGCAAAGTGCACGGCTGGGGTCAGACCAGTTTGTGTCATGTCCTGTACAATGTCCTGTCCTGTGCCGTTTCACGTCTTGTCCTGTATGAAGAGGTCCATGTTTTATTAGCTGACTGTTCTGACATGAGGGCTAATATGTCCTTTATGTTCGGCCATGCACACAAACGTAAAAGAAAGAAAAACGTGTCTGATTGACTGTAACGGGACAAGTATTTGATGCCCTGAAAGTCTGAGATACGAAGTGTGATAAACAGCTAAGTAAGATTTGCTTGTGCTAAATTTACACGCGGATATCAAGACGGTCAAAACAATAGCACCTATTAGTGTGAAGACTTTCATTAACAGACAGGACACAAAATGATCTAATCCTCTGTCAAATACAGTGATAATAGCATCGTGTACCATTTGTGCTGAGGATTTACATGGCTTCATTAGTTGTACAGTTTCACATTTCTTTAGACTTCCTGTGGGTCACTAACATCCAGCTCCTCACACACAAGTTGGCTCTGAATGCTCCTTTTGTGATGTGTGATGTGATTTCTGATGATTTCCGTTGCATCTTTGACCTTTATTATAAAAGATTAAAAAACTGCATTATTAAATTTGGATTTCAATTTGGACCAGATTGACACTCGCGGTCAGATTTCTAAAATTAACATCATTATTATGCAGAGTAACTTGACAAGAAGAACTTCAACACTGAAATTAAAGTAGAATCACCTTTGAGGATATACAGACAGCACTACTGTGTTAATTTGTGCAAGGATGAATCACATTTCTGTCATCTTTGTTCCTGTCTGCACTGCTAAAACTAAATAAAAAATGTCCTAACCTGTTTGTTTGTTTCTTTTAGAAAGATGCTTTTTATCTGGCTGTTGAAGACAGAGGTCATTCATTTCAAAACAGCTAAGTTATGCATTCGTGAGTCTTTTCTTCCCTCCCAAGACATAAATGGTTCAATTAAAAAAAATCACATCACTCATTCTTCTGTCATTCTGCTCGTTGATCTTCTTATTCACAGGATTAAAAAGATTTAGGCCTTTTTTTTAAATCATAAAACAGTGTAACTTGCTGCAGGTTGAGGTTGTTGGGCAGTTGGTAATTTGAAAATATTTCAGTTGCTTATGTGAGAGTATATTTCACATCACAGAGACTTGGGATGTAAACGAATATATTATTCAGATATTTACAGCATCCATTTGTGTCCAGTTGTAGGTTAGATTTGCAGTAAAAATTTAAATCTTAGCGTCAAAGTTCAAACAACAACAACAACTTTGTTTAAATGCCTTTCAACATAATATGTTTAATTAAATGCTGCAAAAGACACATTTTCATGGATGATAGTAGAGCTAAAATAGTAGTAAATCCTGAAATCTGTGCAAATTCATGCTAATCAACACGGATGCTTGTCAGCACAGGTATTTTTCCCTGATTAATAGGTTTGTTAAAAGCTGACTAGATGGAAAAGGACCAAAACTAACTATATTATTATGTGGGGTTACAGGTTACATTATAAAAAACAGCTGTGTTTGCATCATTTCAGAGATAGAGGAACAACAGCAGCTTTGCCATCGTCCTATTGTGTTGATAGCTACATAAATACATAAATGAATGAAAACAGAAGATTCATAACGCCTTCCAGTGTAAATCCAAACACAGATATGTTTATGAAATAAACAGAGATAGAGAGCTTTGTGTTACACTCCTACATAACTGCATTGAGAATCTAATTAACAAATTTGATTTAAATCAAGTTATCATTGGAGCTGAATGTCCTGAAGAGACAAATTTGAGACTAAATTTCATGCTAAAATATTCACAGGATCCACGAAAGCTTCTCAGTCTTTTATATTATAATAAACCACTATAATGAAAAATACTGTCTATATTTATCCCATGCTAAGCCTACAGCATGCTACTAAGATTTTCAAGATAGGGATACTTACCAAAAACCCTCTGGGTTACTCTGTTTTTTTTGTTGGAACAAGACAATGTGTGCTCTGCACAGTGGAGTCATTTTGGGCTGATAATATGAAGCACAGTGGCAATAAATGATGATTATGAGGCACAGAATTTTCCTCATGTTCCTCAACAGAACCTGAACAGAGTTCAGCAAAACACAGAGAGTAGCCTTAGAAATGGAATTAAAACGCTGTTCATAGAATTCAAGGCATTACATGCTGTATTTGTTTGAACCTAGCTTTGCTGTAGTCTTCATGAAGTCTGCATAAAGTCTTCCTGACGTTCGCAGGCGGCTCGCGAGCTTCGAGGATGAACGGAGGCGTTTATACTCTATGACCGTGGTCCGTGTCCGGACCCAACCGCCTTTGTATCCGGACTCAGACCTATAACCGAAAGATAATTGAGAATTATTACATTTTTACAGAGCGCCTCTATTTTAACCGGCGCAGCTTCTCTAGCCTTTACGGCACTGGCTCACGTGATGCTGCTCAGCCAAACCAATATGAGCATTTCTATAAGCAACGCAGCTTGAGTGAGATATAAACAAACGGGAGAGACTGGACGAGAGGCCGAACAGGCGGAATAGTACGTGAGAGCGAGACCAAAACCTTTAACCAAGAATGGACAGACTCTTACAGGTTCAATCTTCCTATGGGCAGTTTAAAACCAGAATGTCTAATATTCAGAGACCGCTGCGATTATTAAAAGTGGTAATATGAAGCACCACTACGAGACAAAGCACACATCTTTTGAGCAAAGGAACCCACTCAAATCCAAAATGAGGGCACAGAAAATAAACAATCTAAGAGCCCAATATGATCAGATTTCACAGCCCAACAATGATGTTAACAGAGATAGGAATAGAGCTGAAACAAGTGGTTTTATTAACCACAGACCCTGCACACAAATTTCTCCATTTAGAAGATAAGAAGAATATAGATATCGTGGCTTTTTTGGGTGACATCACTTCACATCTGAATTTAAAGCTGCAGGGCAAGGACAATTCAGTTCAATTAATTTTTCAAAAGCTTTCTGTTATTTATTTTATCCTGAAATGCAGCCCTTGTATCCCTTGAAATGAGAGAACATACATATTTATTATTAGATTGTGTATTATTTTTAATTTATCCAGTTCAATTTGAAAACTGACAACAAATATTGTTGAGATATTATTAAATTAAACTTTCTTTTTTTTTGATTTGACAGTCCTAAATCATAACAGCAGTTAGACATTATTGTTATGTTCCGGACCTTTGAATGAGGAAATTCTCTCTAACTGGACCTCGTTGAATTATAATTGAATACCCCTGCTCTATGCGCTGTATTATCCTCCGAAACGACAGAGGGCGTACAAACAAAATGAACTGTGAGGAATCAAAAAGGCAACGAGTGTAACCATAGACATGCCCATATATGGCCCATAGACTGTAGTTGTAACCGGCAAAAAGCCATAAACCAACCTCCACAATGACGAGGAGGGATTGTAATTATCTGTAAAATCATACCTCAAATTCAAGTCCTGTAAAGTAAAAAGTTAAGTAGCACATGCATTATATAGAAACAGAGGTTAAATATCCTGAAAAATTGATTTGGCTAGCATCTAAAAACAAATTGGCCTTCTTTGTATAATCCCTAGACATGTAAATATATCGTGTTTTTATCAGTGTACTATCTGTGACAGTCATGTTACAAAAATTCCAAAGTGCACGACCAAGCGCCGTGACCACTTCCCAGCCATGATTATGTCGTTTTCTGGCACGCGCACCTCGCACTACAGCGAGTATAAACTAAGCTTGAGCCAAGAAAAAAATAGAGTTCAGACCAGAAAAGTGCAAAGTTGGTGAAGCTTTCATCCCACACCGTAGTGCGCCTCAAATACTGACTGTCAAGAAGCTCGGTTGGAGTTGTGAGAGTCCCGCTATTGTGGCAAAGGTCAGTTAAATCACCAGCACATCAGAAGCATGTCTACCCGCCTGTTTTGTGACTGCACAGAGCCTAATAATGCCACATCGGGTTAGCCTTGAAAATGAGTCTCTTTTCTCTCTGCATCCTTTTTTCCCACTAAAAAGAGGCGAAACATCTGTGGTGCAGAAAGACAGTTCAGTCAAGCCTTGTTTTGGTGCTAATTAGTCCAATTAGCCTTCCCCATCTCACACAGTTTTAAACAAAGCTGAGCAGCAGCTATGCTCAGCTTAACCAGCTCTTCAGTTTGATGTGTGGCAGAGCTGGAAAGCTGCAGAAGCCTCTAGTTACAGACATAGACGCAGGCTACTTTAAACAGTTTCAGGGCCTCCTTCCTTCACAGGATAAAGCTGCACCCTGCCATGTCTTTTGAAATAGTCTGTGGATGTCCCTTTAGCAAGATTTCAGCACAGAAACATGGTCTTGTGCAGCAGGAGTCGGTCCGCAGTGAGGAGGTAAAATTCCCACAGACGTAATTTCATGATTAGCAACGCTGAAGGGCACGTTCCACATTGGGCTGCGTGCACTTCGTGATAACAGATTTTATGAGGAGGTGTTAATGAACCAGTTAGATACAGTTGAACAGAGAACTACAAGGAAATAAGTTATTCTGAACATAAGAAGAATAATTCATCATTCCTCAACAACAGCCTCTTTACAGAGGCGGTTTATCATCATGAATCAACCCCCATCTTCTCTCAATTATTTCTCTTTTATAAACACAAATTATACAAATCACTCTACCTTCTAATGACATAGAGAACAACAACAGAGAGCGTTTGAATTTTTCAAATATTTCCTCCTTGAGGCAGAGCAGCAGTAATAATTCACCAGTTTCTGCAGAAAAAAACAACAAAGATTTCTGTTGTGGTTTTATTGAATCCCCATGTTTTGTGACCCAAAAGGAAATGATACATTCAGATGTTTCTTTATAGGATAGGTACGCGTTTCCTTGCGTTTTCCTATAAAATGATTGCATTTGCTGTAACGTCACTGTGCGACACTGAAGTAAGGTTGCAGGACAGATTTCCCTTCGGTGAATGATAATCCTGAATCTGTGATCAGCAGTTCTTGCTTTATTTTTGACATCTACTTTCTGCTGTTATAATCGTTATCGTGATCAGTTAAGTGCAAACTATCTTGTTTTTATGCTTTACTCACAGGTGTGTGAACTGGCCTGGATATGAAGCGTCCAACATGGTGCAAACAAATATAATGTTTGTTTCTGAAGACATAAGATGGAGCTCTCTCTTCCTCTCTTATCTTCTAAAAAAAAATAATAATAATGATCTTTTTATTGTCAGCGGCATGCCACCATAACTGCTGCTGGACTATAGAGGAAACACTGAATCATAGCACATTAAAGCAGAAACAAATGCTGATGTTGTTCTGTATCTGCTGGATGTCTAAATAGTTTCCTATAAGACACTGGCCATATCAGCGTAAAAGATGATAATATGTAAAATGCTGTGTTCGCCGCTTGTTTCCAGCACCTCCAAGTGGCCAAAAAATCCTTTATAACAAGTTTAAGTAAGTACTTTATGCTATCTACAGTATGTATGAGGCTGTGGATGGGGAGCCAGCAGAAGTTCAGAGCCTCATGCTTTTGCAGTCCTTCATTGAGTCTCTTATAACCACACAGCTCACATAGTAAAGAGATTATTAAATAGATTTAACATCCCATGTCCTGGTAGCTCTGGTACCAAATGCCTTCTTACTGCCTCATACTGTAAATGCGATTCATGTTCGCTGTTGGCTAACTGACACGCGGGCTACAGTAGCTGCTGAGAACATTACCATCCCTCTGCCTTCCCTCGGTTTATAATTGCAGAGCAAACGTCTCAGAGGAGCGCCACAGAAATCGAACCACAGCGACCTTCTGCCAGTGATCAAAGCTTACCTCAAACACACCCTCCCCTCCAACACCCCACCACCGACCCAAGAGAGAGGGAGGAAGAGAGAGGGAGAGAGGGATGGAGGGAGGGAATCCACACAAACCATCTCACGTCTCAGCAAGAGCTACCTGCTTTACATATGAAACACACCTTTCTCCCTTTAATTCCCATGAAATCGCGCAGGAAGCGGTTATTGCAAAGGGGGAAGTGATGTGGAACGGCTAGAGGGGCCATTACAGAGAATCCCTCATTACACCCTGGTCACAGCTTTGGAGTATTACCCCTGTGAAAACACACTCTCACCCCTGGGTGGATAAGTCAAAGAGAGTAGATTGTCTCATCTTATTTCTTCTTTGTGCCTGGTCTCTAGACAGGTACGGCAGGGTTAAACTTGTCAACATACGCAGCTGTAGCTCGCTGTACAACCAACAGACAAGCTGGTTTAGATCTCTCTGAGCTGAACGCGAGTCTAACGAATTGTCTTTATATCCCCGTCTTTGATTGCAATGGAGACGGATCCTCACAACACATCTTGGTCTGTGATCAATCAATCAATTAATCAACCCACCTGCTTTTATAGGGGTAGATAACTTGCAGCAACAGTGTCTGAACCACTAAAGAAGACTATGAAGATGAGAAAAAAAGGACACTTCCTTAAGGCGTCTTCTTGCATAGCAGAGTAAAACAAGTTGTTTGGCAAGACATCAGAGGGGAAAAACATCCTGACTCATCCATCAGATACATTTGGATCCATTAAGCCAAGTTTTTTTTCCATTCATTAGGAGATGCAGTTTACAGTTAAGCAGTTTGCAAGAATATATTGAGAAGAGCAAAAAAAACAAAAAAAAACACTGATTATAAAATAGACCAATAACACAACAAGTAAGAAAAACAGCAAACACATTTAATAAAGACATATTACAATTTTAGCCATGGATTTATGGACGGCAATGTAAGTCCAGCGTTCGGTCCGTCACTTTAGTCAAGAATACTAATATATCTCAACAACTGTTGGTTGGATTATCATGACATTTTTTACAAATGCTCAAAATGCCCAGAGGATGACTCCTACTGACTTTGGTGATCATGTAGCAGCAGATAATATTGGGTGGGGGAGCTTTACTCAGGAACTTAGCACTTTGTCCTGAAAAACAAATTGCCAATCAGAGTAACAATAAATAATGACAACTTTTTTTTTATTTTTTTACTATACTTCGCCTTTTACTGACTTAAAATAAGGGCCTAATGTTTTTCTCCTGAGGTCCATTTGATCAAACCAGCATTATATGCATGCATGTGCTTCAGTGAGCTGAAGACTGTATTTATGCCTCACTGTGACTGTTAGGACAGTAACGTTACTACAACAACACAACGCCAAGCAGCCACGAACTGTCACACAAAAATCCCTTTTTTATACAGTCATAAGCCATACAAAATATCTCTAAATGCATTATAAAACACAAAATGATACGTTTGGCTCACAACAATACCACCATCATTTATGTTGCAAGTTGAAGCCTGCACATAACAGCTACTTTCATCAGACAACAATCACTATCAACAGAATGGAACCACTGACAAAAATGCACATGCAACCAAACTGCACTAACCTTCCTCTATAAGCTTATTATCTATCATACATGGTCAACATTGGTCAAAAAAGAAAACATGGAACATTGGCTGGCAAACACATTAACAATGGCGAAATGCACAAACTGTCCAAACAATAAAACTAAAGTAGTAATTGACAACTAACATTTAAAGCAAAGTGAACTCACCAGTAACAGAAGAACAGCGCCACAGCCTCAGTGTCCAGTCCGTTAACGTGGGTTTCCATGAAGCTGATTGACAAGTTCTCGGGTATCTTCAGCCGATGTAGACACGAGAAAGTCCGTTTGCATGCAGCTGATGTGACAGGCAATGTCGAAGAGATAACAGGTACGACTTGAACAAGTCCGGGAAAACGTCCTGGTATGGCCTTATTAACGCGAGGGCAAACAGCTTTGTTTAAGGCGCTTCGCCAGGTGAAGTTCAGCAGATTATCGTCACTTACTCCATTATGTTAACAGTGATTTTTTAACTTTCGGACGCTACTAGATACCTGCTGTCGCTCTCTCTGACACGTGATCTTGGAGCAACCAATCAAACATAGGGTCAACTGAGGTCGATTTTGTACGAAATTATTACATACTTTATATTTCATTACGAATGAATCTCATAGGATTCACTTTCGTATAAAAGTTTAATTCCAAAAAATATTTTTACTGGATTAAATAAAAAAATATTGACGTAAACTTTTTGAGGGCTCTTCCTTTTTTGGAGGAGTCAACACTATCTCATTTTAATTCAATTCAGGATGAATTGTAAAAGATTTGGTAGTGCAAACAAATTATACCTGCACAATGAATAACATTCCTATCAGCCTAAACTGCACTTTTTGTTCAGTAATAATTAGCAAATGTTAGCCCAGGAGCTCAGCTGCATCTGAGATACTGTACGACCAGGTCTGGCATCTAAAATGATGCTGATTTTAAAGCCATTGTTTTGATCATTAAAATGTTCAAACTAATCAACACTAAATACACTTATAGGTGTAAACCCTTTTACTTAGCAAACTATGCTCACCTGACTCACTGTTTGTAGGAGCAATCGTTTTCTATGAATAGGAAGGTGTATGCTACCGAATAAACTCTTCTAGTGCATATAATAGTACCACTATATTATTGTCTTTTTTGCTTAATTTGGTGTCCCTTGCCTTATGATGATCACTGGAGTTCATAGATTATCCAGCTTTTTATTTACAGCTACACCATTGCTCTCTCCACATTATAATTCTGTGTCATTATGAAGATTAACAATGCAGCCATGTGGATGTTAGTGCTGCTTCATGGATGTTTAAACAGCATATCGTTGCAAATTAATATTTAATTTTACTATATCATCAATATTTAATGAGACATCATTTGGGACAGTTTCTTGTGAAATATGTCAGTTATCAATAATTCTTTCTTTCTTTATTAAGCAATCCACTTGTTAATCCTTTAAATGTGCCATATGTGTAGCAATAACAAAAAAACAAAGAGGAACCAAATAGAAAATCTATTAAGACTTTAATTTTCTTAATGCTTTTAAATACATTTTTGGACAGTGGTTAATATTTTTTGCATGAATAAGTTACATAATAAATAAAAGCAAAAACATTTTATTTTCTCTTACGTTTTTACAATAAGGCATTTATAGCAGCAGAAGTGGCCAACAGAGACTTAGTTACCTTCAACACCTGAATGTTTCCAGTTTACATGCGTCTTAACCAGCCCTGAATCTAGATCAAGACAGTTTCAACCCCAGTTTAAAACAGAAGTATCAAAGCCTGCGATTAAGTCAAACATGTGAAACTGTCTCAGGGGTCTTCCAAGAACCTCTGCACCAGTGTTCGGAAATTAAATAAGTAACAAGGAAAACACTGGGGTTGGCCCTAAAGCATTGGAAGTCACAGGAGGTAGCATCTTACTCTCCTGCCAATCAATTTTCTTTTTTTATTCATGCAGTAGGCAATGTTTATTGATCGCTATGATTATCATAGCCATCCTTCCACATCCAACTGCATTTTTCATAGTCTCTGTAGTGAAAGCTGTACAAGAATTGCTTCAACATAAAGCTGTGTGTTGAAGGTTTGCCTATGCACAGATATCTTCTTCCAATAATTTACCAAGGCTGTCTTGCGTAGTAAGACACCGGTTTATCATTAGAACAAGGCACTGGCCGGCAGCAACACTGAAATAATTGCTTACAAAAAACATGACATGATAACCTCAGATCTGCCAGTTTATGTGCCCTTTACACAAATCATATTGCACTTGGCACTTAACTTTTATTTTAACACAATACAAATGTTCCAGATATGAATGAGCCAATCAGAGCTCTGATGAACGATTGATGGGACATGCAGCCAATTAAGGGCAAAATATAACTTCATGTAGACGAGATCTATCTAAATTATATTTATGTGGTACAGCAGAGGTTAATGGCAGCTAACCTCTGTCAGATTTTTTATCATTAATGTCATTATGTTAAGTGGGGTTGAGAATGGACATAACTCAATAAAAGTGTATTATGCAAACAAATAATGTGCTCATTTTTTGCATGGACAGTAAATCATGTAGAATATAAAAGCAAGATCTCTGTCACCATTAAGTAAATGTGCAGTTTTTACCGTATCAGCTTCAACAGACAAGTTCTCCCCTGGTCATGCTACCTGTTCTCCAGACATATTATTTCGTGCTAATTCTACATTGCATTTTCTCTTAATATAAATGGTCATTTTGTATATTGAAATATACAGCAAAGATGTAACAATGTCAAATGATACATGCTTGGAATTAATTTATACTAAGTGAACAGGTGTGGCCTTGATGTTGGGTTATAAATTGTGCTAAATCTGGCTTTGCTAGTAGCAGGGTAAGCACCGTGCAGCGGGCCAGACATGGTTGGAGGTTAATCAGGGAACAAAATGACCACCTGTTCTTGCAAAGCGATGAGGAAACTCTAACTTGTCTGATTGAAGCATTTATATGGGGACTATTTTTGGGGTGGTTGCCTGATTGCTCTCCTGGAGAATGGTGACTTGAACAAGGTAATGTGGCTGTTCTGATGATTACACTGGATAACTACACTGGAGTTACTGCCTGCTGGCAATGAGCCTACAATGAAATGTCTGGTCTGAAATGTGGACACAGAGATCCACAGCTTTTTTTCTGTGTCTTTCACATGTATCCTCTCACAGTTCAATCATACTACGCATACAGTCACGCACACTTAATTGCAAGCAAACAAATAACTACAAGTGCATTGGACATTAATGCTAATAAATGTACATTGAAGCAGTTGGGTGTTGACACGTACAAAACAGAAGCAGCCTTGTGTGCTCAGTCACACACAGTCAGACATATTGAACGCACACATACTTCACACAACACACAAGCTTTCGCACACGCACGTACACACAAGAGCACGCACACACACACACTGCTTGTTTGCAACTTCTGCCAGCTTTCTCCCTCTGCATGCCGACTGTGTGTCTGGCACCGGGGTTAAGGTTTGGAGCCACACACAAGCTGTGTGCTCTGTCTGGCTTTTACACCCTCTAAATAGGCTTTATGAATGGCTAGGACTCAATGACTGAGTCAACACCAGGGGCCACACTCAACCCAATCCGACAACGGGTCTTGGAGATAAGTCAGAAACAACATTCTCCCAGCGCGACCAGGAAGCATGTTTAAATTAATATGCCACCAGGTTTTCTTTTGTTTTGCACTGCAAACATTGCGCTGTGGAGTGTGTCAATCCACAGATGTGTTGCTTGTTTGCCATTTCTGGCTGAGCCCAAGTGCCTTTAAACAGCATTCTGCAGTGCCTGTGTGTGTGTGTGTGTGTGTGTGTGTGTGTGTGTGTGTGTGTGTGTGTGTGTTTGTGCTCTCGTTGCCCCATCAAAGTCATGTTTAATCTGCTCGCTGCAATGAATCCAGCTCTCGACATTGCGTGGAGCCAGTGACTCTGACAGCCTTGCAATGATGGATGGACGGATGGAGGCCGCTATTCACAATCTTGTTCCCTCAGTGGGATGCATGTTTGCCCCATTCATGACCATCACTCACCTACTGTACATACAAACAAATACACACACACAAATCCTCACCACTTCTCTATCATTAGATCCAACACTCGACTGACATTCAGATCTGAATCCAGACTGAAGTCTGACTCAACAAAAGGAGCTGCTGGTGGAGTAAGAGGTCGGAGGCCGGACGTCAGAGTTTCAAGCCAGTCGGCAGCGTCAAACGATGTCGGAGCCCGTCGTTTACGTGACTTCCCAGTGGACGGCAGAGGGGAAGTACAGATGGGTGGTGGTAGTGGAGGAGCTGGGATCACCTGGCTGGGGTTTATAACAGCAGGAGACGGAGGGAGCTCCAACAAGAGAGAGGAGCAAAGAGGGGAGGGGAGGAAGTTGTCATCCTTGTGCAGCTGGGAGGCCTGGGACTGATCGGCTTGAGAAGGAGGAGGAGGCGAAAGGCCGGGGACTGAGTGGGCTGGGGATTTATGATCACAGACGTTGACAGAGCCTGGAAGAGAGGTAGCTAAATAGATTAGACACTGAAAGAAATTGCGAGTGCCATTTAAGTTGTGCTCTTTATTAATTGTGGGATACTTACCAACACAAGTCATGGGCTCATCCAGAATGTCATCTATGGATTGCCGAGGGTCCATCTGTGGCCAAAAGAAACACTTAAATCCCACTGTGGAAAAGGAACTCTAGGTGATCTCTTCCACTTCATCTACAGACTCTAACCTGTGCTTTCTGGATAGCCTCCTGTAGTTCCTCCTCCAAGCTGCGAACACAGGACAACGTCTGAACTGGACTTGCTGTAATCTGCACTGGCAGCTCAAAATCCTGGCCAATCATATCACACGGCTGGCAGCAAAACACCTGATTGGAAAGCAGGGGGAAATCAGTTGACAGCTGGGTGATGAGAGTATGCTCACATGTTTGACCAGTTTTCTAGATTGAAGACTACGTAGCGTGCCCTTGGAAAGCGATTATCTAAGATGTGTGTGTATTGATTTGTGTGTTTACCTGCGTAAACAACACTTCTGTCTGTGTGTCCGTTTCTGATTTCCGTCTGGAGCATCCAGGATCCTGTTGCAGGAACGGATGAAGGGATCCTCCACAAGACTAGCGGAATAATAACAAAACTTAATGATTTTAGTTCTGGAAAGCAGTCATCCTGTTATTCTCCAACTCCTCATAGACTAAACAAACAAGCCTGTCTTTGCTCACCTCGTTGCCGGTGTTAGTGGAGTGGTCCCTGGGCCTGCTCCGTAACCTCTCCCTCATCTCCAGCTCCACACTTAGCTCCTGCTGCTGTTGCTGCTGCTGCTCGTTCTCAGTTCTCCAAGGAGCCCCACACTGCATGGGCGAGGAAGACGACATGGGTAGACTGGGACTTGGAGTTCCTGAGGCGGTGCTGGCAGGAGCCAGGAAGACAGCGTTGGAAAGACACTGTTCACCAGCCAAACTGACTGGCGCAGCATTCGTGAAACCATTCGTCACGCTGTTCAGAATTCCATTTTGAGCGTCACTGAGAATCCCATTAGGAACTCCCCTGTCCGGGACGTACATCTGTTGGTTCGGGCTGCTGCTGGGGGAGTCTCGTCCAGAGCTGGAGCTTGAGCCGGGGCTCTGGCTGGGTGGCAGCGAGGGGCAAGGGGTGAGCGGCTCCAGGCTGGTACCCAGCTGGCAGAGGGGAGCAGGGGTGAGGCAGGAGTGGGGAAGCTGGAACGGGCGGAGACGCTGCAACAGAGCAGGCTTGGTGCCGGAGACAGGGAGGCCACGCTTACGTAGCTGCTGCCGCAACTCTGACACCTGAAGAAAAGGAGGAGGTGAAGGTGGATGGGCAAAGGACAAGGAGAGTTTGTCTTCACCATTAATTTGTAAATAATAGTCATCATTATTTCAGTGCTTTCATAATTTTCTTACTGTTAGATCAACAAGATTTGCAGGGAGAAGCTCAGGCTTGGATGCAGGGTTTGTGTCTGTCGTGTTGTGGTTTGTTGTGGCGGGAACTGGTTGGGGATTCAGGGGCATGGCTCCAGAGGACTTCACATCACTGTGCTCTCCGCTGAAGGAAACGACAGGAGCATTACCTCGACCAAACAATCTGAGGACTAACATCCCTTGATAAAGAGATCTGCCTAGTTTGCTCATTTAGAATTACAGCCATCTGTTTGCATACCTGGGAACAACAGTGAGCTGCTGTTGTGGTTGTAGTTGTTGCTGTTGTAGTTGCTGTTGCTGGTTCTGGTGGATTTGCAGCTGGAGGAAGACCTGCTGCTGCTTCAGGAGATGGGAGTAGGCCGGGTCTAAAGACTGGGTAGGAGTAGGGCTCTTCTGTTTGGCTCCTCCTGGGAATAAACAATTTTTTAGGATAAATTCAAACACACACTCCAAGCGCAAGACTTGATTTGACAAATGAAAGAATTTTTTAAATGTTGGAAAGTAAAGCATTATAGTGGTACCTCCAGTCCCAGACCCTCCTCTCTGGTCTGGAGGAATGTACTGGTGATATTTGAGTTTCCTCATTTTGGGTTTGGTGTCTCGTGGTTTCCGTGGGCGGGGAAGATGGTTGAAGTTGAGGGAGGAAGGTAATGAGGAGGAGCAGGTTGGGCTGTGGGGCCGTGCTGTCTGTAAAGACACATTTCAACTGTAACCATACTGTGGTCCTGGTGACTCATTTCAAGAGTAGCGTGTTGAATATTGCAGAGAAAATGTAAAATCGTTTCACATTGTTTCACAGTATTTGCCCCATGTCAAGGTTAAACTCTTACATGAAATGAACAAATGCCTCACAAATCTCCAGATGACAGCATGTGCTGGTTCTGACATACAGCCATGCCGCCTGTGTGTGAATGTGTTAACCTACAGGGCAAATACTGAGCTCCCCCAGAAGTGCAAATTGACAGTAATGAATGCAGAGCAGCTTACTGCAGAGCATTGTGTTTGACAAAACAGACGAGTGACCATTTTATTTGGTTGAAGATCTCTTTAATGTTGACATATTACCACATATATTTGCTTGCATTCTTGAGATTATGATGTTATTTTGAGAAGTTGTCAAAAGATTCATAACAAAAGAGACCCTTATGAAATTCAAATGAGCCACAAAATGAAAGTCAAAGCAATATGTTTTTTATGTGACAGCATTAACATGCACTAACCCCACATTACCTTTGGCAGCAGGGGTGTGGTCTGAGAGGTCAGATACATCCCATTTGGTCTCCCAGTTGTTGCCATGGAGTTTGATTCACTCATAGGTTGTCTGATGCCCTCGGTTGCCGGGAGCAACGCCAAACCAGACTGAAGGCGGAATATCAGATTATCAGAGTTGACATATGAGGCTATTTATAAACTCACAAGTCTGTTAATGTGAGGATATTGGTAGGAACTACTTCCTTGTTGCTGCCAACATACATGGGTCTTAATCGAAACTAAATCTCAGTGTTGTTTCCTCACCTGAGCATGAACAGGGCTGTGGTTAAGGGACGGGCCCACAGCCGAGAAGTCACTCAGTAATTGGTCACCTGAGAGCCTCGGCAATGACGTGAAGGCTGGTGATTGGTGAACGCCATGTTGCTCTGTGGGCGAGGAGGAGGGGCAGGAGGAAATGTCATCTTCGAAGACATCAGCGGACAGAGGGAAAGAGGCAGGACCTGAGGAAATGAAAAGTGAAAGGAGGTAAGGTCAAAGGAGGAGGAGATGAGATTGGAATAAAAAATTTAAGGAAAAAAAAAATGTGTGTGACCCTGTCTGTGTGTGCTGGTGCATGCATATGTATGTTGACTCACGGTTCTCCAGGGGCAGTGTGTGTTTCTGCTGTTGCTCCACAGGCCCAGATGGACGTTGGATCCTCTCAGTGAGGTCCTGTGTCTGGCGAGACTTCTTCAGCCTCTGGGCCCCACACACAGTCCTCTCTGCGGGGATGACAAGAACGGTGCAGATAAGTGGAGAGATGATGGGACAGATGGGAGAGAGAGAGAGAGAGAGAGAGAGAGAGAGAAATTCCAGAACATATGTGATGTGAGCGTGCACAGCCGTGTTGCCACAGGCAGTCAGTCCCAATTCAAACCAGCAGAGGCATCAAAAAACAGTAAACACTCCTGTCCATTGGGAGATGTATCCCCGTGGATAAGAACACACATACAAACACATTCACACAACATTTTTAAAAGGGCAGAAAGGGAAATCAGACAGTTCATAAAGCCTGATATTTTAAAAATAGTCTTTTCAAATTAAAAGGAAGGTTAGAGGGTGTGGAAAAGATAAAGCGAGAAAGATGTCAGTAGGCTAAACGATGACTCTGATCTCTGGATGGGTGGGTTTATCATGTGCTGTCAATCACTGATATGTTTGCAGGCTGCTTAAAATGCAGAGTTACAGTGTGCAACAAGGTCACAATATATTTTTAACTGACAGCTGATGAAACACCAAGCCCATTGCCAGATTTGCACACTTCATTTCCTCGCGCTGTACAACAAGAAGCAGAGAGCAGACATGATAAAATACAGACAGAAAGGAAGAGAGAGGAAATATGCCACTATGGTTTTTTGCCGGGAGCACAGAGGGTAAAGCAGGAAGGAGACAGCAACATCACTGTAGGCAGGGCATCACCTTGTGCAGTTTCAGTGTTCAGACCACAAGGGGGCAACTTCTGAGCGGCGCCACCGTCAGTTAGACGCTGCATCAGGAAACAGCAGGTCAAACAGCCAGGGCCCACAGATTACAATGCAGTTCATTCAGGGGAAAGCTGAATAACACTTCAACGTCAATGTAACCTAATGAAATACTAGTTTACACCAGTGTTTCCCCCAGAACATTTGCAAAATCTGTGGGTGAGATGGCTAAACACAGAAGACCGTCTCACCCATATAACAGTAAAGGAAACTGACCTATACTTAATAATTTCTCACAATTCATGTTAATTCATTTATTATGAACGCACAGCTATGGAAGTAAGACAAACTGTAAGACAGGTAAACAAAAATGTGGTCTCATTTTGTTCTATCAAATATAATTAACTGTACAATCTAATATCAATAATAACCTATGTGGAGGGAAACATTTATTTTCACTTGGCTCCTAATCTGCATCTGCATCAAAATCTGTATTTGATCTATAGCGTGGAAATGTCATGCTGTTGGATATCATTGAAAAACTGGAGTCTACTTACCAGAGCTTCACTCTGGTCTTTCTCTGCTTTTTTAGGGGAGCACGCAGATTTCAACCCTATGGAAACAGACAAGATGTGGTGGTATGATGAAACTACACTACAGAGCAAATTTTTTTAGAGGATGCTAGCATGATAGAGGAGCAACTCAGGTGAACCAGTGCATCAACAAAGCACTCTCAGCTTTCAACTCATCCCTCAAAGTTACAGCATGGAGCATCTGAGGCGCTCTGTTTTTGTTGGCAGGCGTCAGAATGTGCAACCTGCTTCAGCCTCAGACAACAAGGAGGGAACTGAAGCAAAGTGCACAGCCTGTCTGACTTTGAGATTGTTGTTTTTTTTCCATGTCTCTAGATTAGTCTTTATTACATTTGCTGCACAATTTATTTGCTGCTTTATCCTAAAACAATGCCTGATATTTAAAGCATATTGTTAGTTTTGAACATATGTTATCTTGGTGAAATCCTTTCATGTTGTCTGCAATTCAATACTCTCTAATATTAGAAGATGCTAGTTTTTTTTCTTTGTAAATCTCTGATACCTGCTGTATGTGTGATTTTGTGCAGACTTGTTATTGTGAATACAATGACAGTTTTGCATCCTGCTCATGGTATAAATGTCAAATTTTATTAACATTGTTAACAAAAGATATGCAGTATAATATGAAAACATTAACTTCTAGGATCTTGCACAATTTTTAATTAAACACAACATTTTTACTCCAAAAGTGATATCAAGAAAGTAAAAGCTGGTCAACATAGTAAAACCAACAAAGAAGTTAACGAATCATGTGTCAGTGAAGAGAGGGCGACCTGAATATCATTAATATGAAATCCTCCCAGCAATCATGGTGTTCAGGGATCAATAACAATGTAACTAATAGACATAAACTAACCAGAGTCTGCATTGATTTCACTCTGCCTTCGGTTCTGAATCCTCAACTGCAGGACTGAAAGAGAAAAAAAGAGATTGAGCTGGCTGCGTTAAAAAAGAAAAAGATGAAGTATTACAAGTTGCATTGATAGAGCAGTAAGTTAGTTTGATTTTAAGGACAAATGATCTGGGGAAAAGAAATGACACACGCAGAAAGGTAAGAGTTGAGCAATGCAGGACAGCATGATCACTGTTAAATGATATGGCCTCGTAATGTATAGTACCCCATGACTTTGCAATGCATATAGATTATATATCTCCTTGGATGCCTGCACACATCTACACACCACACATACGTATGCACATTAGCATTCAGTACACACACAAACAGGTGAAGCAGGGTAGGGCATGGTGTGATTTCGGTGAGTTTTGAGACCTGAGAGACCTGACGAGGGGAGGGGAGGGGAGGGGAAGGGGGAGTTACTATTTATCTCTCAGTATGTCTATTTCTGTTGATCCCATCCCCCCTTCAGCTGTCCCGCTCTCTCCACCAGCCTCCCATACATCCCCTCTTCCTCACGTCATCCTCGTTTGGGCTGCTAACTACACCACTCTCTGACACCTCAAAATAAAATTTTAACGTCTTAAAAATTGTGATTTAGAGAAGATTAGCGTGCTGTTCTCTGTTGTCTTAACAAGTTAAGGAAGCTGTGCTTATCACACTGGAGTTTCTGTTTGATTTCAATGTGTGTGTGTGTGTGTGTGTGTGTGTGTGTGTGTGTGTGTGTGTGTGTGTGTGTGTGTGTGTGTGTGTGTCTTTCTACTGTTAGATTGTTTCATACAAGGCCCAATACAAATGTTGAATTGTTCATGTATTTTACCTCTTTAGGCTTCTTAAAATCTTTCAAATTAAACAATCCTATGAAGTTCTCACAACTCATAGATATGATGAGGTGTTGCAAGTAGATTTTGTTTTAAGGGTTGGGAGCTACTTTGTAAACGCAAGGTTTACCACTTTTTCTGAACATTGACCCTTAACATCTAGCACATGCCTACTTTGTGATGTTCATTGGAAATAAATCATGTCAATGGTCAACAAAAACAGAAACAACTGTTAACAACTGAACAGTGAATAGGAACTTAAACCAACTGTGTCATATTATATAATGACTGACAATAGCCAATGTTTTTTCCAAAGGATGAACATCACTTTGATGTACCGGCAGACTTTATAGACTAGCATAGACTCTTGTATGTACATACATGATGTCAAACAGAGCAGCTGCCCTAAGGAATCATGTTTTCCAGCAGGTGTTTGTACACCTAAGGGACTGCGTCTATGCCATTTCCCCGCCTTTCTATTTTACCAGCCGTTAATGACAGCTGCCTGAGAACACAACAGCAGCCGCTACAACTTGTAGGGAAACTTGAATTATTTAGTTACAGGAAGGTTGTTCAATGCTGTTTGCCACAGAATGCTGGTTGTCTGCTGAAAATTGTAATCAGTCAAATAATACATCGGATAAATAAAACTCAGTAATATCATTTTTAATTAATTTCAGCTATTCTTTGATTATTTTTGCCCTCAACATCATAAAAATCTTTACTGATTGAGATAGGATATCATCATCAATAACTCTGTTTTTTTAACTTTAACGTTGGTTGGTGCATATTTAGACATTAATATTTCATGTTATAGAGGTTTAAAAGGGGATTTAAATAAAGGGATTTTCCTGCTTATCAACAAACCAGAGCATGTTGGGGTTAATGTGTCACACAGTAACATGCAGAGAACTTAAGCCTCAGGCTCAGCTGTCTTCACATCAATTCAAGACATATCTGTGTATTAATCACTGAATCCATTCACCATGATCAATACCTTCACTTTATCGATCACAAGTTAGACAACGTGAACGACCAGCCAATAACCCTCATAAATACTCTACATATTGTTGCCCGAGATGTGGAGTCGAAAAATAAATCTTTCTCTCTTTTAATTGGCGTGAATTGAGACTCCAGGATTCCTCACCTGAGCGGAACTTGTTCCGGATGAGAAGAGACCTCTCGGAGGCCAGTAGTGTCATGGTGGAGGGGAGGGTGGGGGAGTAGAGGGAGAGAGGAAATTCCTGGTGTCACTCTACCAGGAGGAATGGACCCCTCTCCTTCTGTCTCTCACTGTTGCAGGGGAGCAGAGGAAGCAGGGGAGTGAGAGAGACAGATGCTTGTTAATCCACTGATAGACACAAACCGATATTGATAGAGGCACACAAAGCACAGCGGAGATAGATGGAGGGGGAAATAGAGACGCAAAGCCTCTCAGACCTACAGGCGGACTGAGCACTGCAGTGAGCTGCTCTGGCAACAGCAGGCCTCCCTGTAGACAGTCTGTCATAATCACACAGAGAGTCACAGAGGCCCACCCACAGAGACAGAACTAACGACACAGAGAATTAAACAGACAAGTAGGCTTTTAGAGAGACGGAGTGAGGAGACAGAGGAAGAGGAGGAGGAAGAGGAGGAGAGTGACGGAGACAGAGGCCCCAGCAGAAACTGAGACGTCAGGGCCGGAGGACACCGATTGTGACGGACAAAACATGACCTCGCAACACCTGCAGCATCACGCACACACTTATACAGTGACAGCAGCACCACAAATGTGTCATGCACTAAAAGAAGTGGCGCTGCCTCTCAAATAGGGAGAGCTGGGAATCTACATAAGCTGCATTAGTACACACACACGAAAACACACACACAAAAGATTAACAATATTGATTTGAACTGGCCAGCCACACAACACCCAAAGGAAGATTGTTTGAAGGGAATGGACAAACACACACACACACACACACACACACACACACACACCTAGACACATACACACACACACGTGCTGTGGAATAGCTGAGGTTATGCATTCTAAATCACCACAGTGCCCTTCCTATTCCCAATCCCATAAATGCACACACACCTCACTTATTTACAATATGAGTCCAAAAAGAAGGCCACTCACTCATTAATGCAATCAAATAACAAGCAATTGATTGACTGTCTGGCACAGGTATTATTTCTCAGTAGGGCACTGAGGCCCAAGAAGGCACTGAAAACACTGAGAGAATAAAAGCAGTAGAATGAAAGAGAATACTTACAGGAAAAGAGAGAATTGAGTCCCTCTGGGGAAATTGGAGTGGATTTAAGATTAAACTGAGAGGTGCGAGATGGAGGAAGAGAGGGAAAGAAAGAACTTCGTAGTGTGTTTAATGACGATGTCTTTCTTTCATATTCTTTTCATATCCTTTTTTTTCCTTTCCCCCGTTTTCTACACTTCTTCTTTCCCCTAAAGGTGAAATGCAAAGAGAAAAAAGGATCAGTGGTTCCTTCGTCCCCTTCTGATAGAAACTCACCCTCTCTACCGCTGCCTCGCTCTCTCTGCCCCCTCTCCCCATCCGCCCCAAAGCATCCTGGATCCTTGGTGGCAACTGTGAGCGACTGTCAAACTTGACCCCTCCCCCTCCATGGCCTCGTCCCCCCCCTCCCCTCCCCTGCCTTTTAACAGCCATTGACTCCCACTCTGTTATCTGCTGACTGATTGATTAACGTGCAGATTCAAAGACAATAAGCACTGTTGTGTTTGTTTGTATGTGAATTTGACAAAAAAGTAGACACTCTGATGAAATAAGGCCAGCTCCTAAATGTTAGGAGCAGAATTGTCACATAATGTGATGTGATAAAAGAGTGAAGCAGGATAAAGAGACGGTTTAGTACAAGGCAGCGAGAAAAGCCCGGGAGTGTTTTGGACTCGCATCAAATCATGTACTGCAGCAAGACTGCAGGCTCATATGCTCCTGTCAAGACACCTTTGGGTCACCCTCTTAAAGTGATTTAGTACTGTTTGCAGGCAAGTCTACGTGTGTGTGTATTGCGTGTGTGAGCGTGTGACACCACTGAGAGTCACAGGTCAGTAAGTCAGTGTCCGTCAGCATATACTTTACAGTATGTATTAGCATTGGTGCCAAGGAAAATCACCTGAGTTTCACTTCAATCTTCCAAAGCAACTTGGGTGAACATGTAAGAGAGTGTTTGCCTGTGTGTGCATGCTCTCTACGTGTGTGTGTGTGTGTGTGTGTGTGTGTGTGTGTGTGTGTGTGTGCATGTGCCTTAGGGCTGCAGAGGGAGAAAAGTGGGGGAAGTGAGGTCGTTGCTGGAGCACCTGTTATGTCGATTTGACAGACAAGCCGGCGTGTGCTGGTTCAGCAGGTCGTAGAGAGGGGGAGACAGAGAGGGGAGGTAGAGAAGGGTGAGGCTGAGGGGACAGCAAAAGTTGGAGAGGAAGGGAGGCCGCAACACTTGGGGAAGTCTTTACTACGGGGGACAGGAGGAGGGCTGGAGCTGATACGGGGAAACAGAGAGGTAACAGGGAGGTTGCTGCCATTTTATCTGACGTGGAAAGAAAGATTGACAAGGAGAACACAGAGTCGCGTAGGCCAATTACGGTTGCCATGGAACAAAATGGAACAACTAATGGAACACAAAATGAATGGGAACTTAAATTTAATACATGGTTATAGACGGATGGCTCTTTCGTGCCATTTGCACAGTACGTCTGCTTTTTTTTTAGTCATTATAGAATCTCACCTTTGACAGCTTTCTCTCTGATGCCCTGTAAATGCATTACACGCACACGCACGCAACACACATATCAACACTCACTGCACTGACAGCATGGCATGTTATTGAGGGAAAGGTGATGTAATCGCTTATTCCTCTGGTTCCCCTCCCCAGACACACCCTCTCTTCAAAAGCCTGGACTCCCTATCTGAATAACACCTGTTACTCTTCTTCTCTCTCCCCCCCCCCCCCCTCTCCCCAACACACACATACAGATTTCATAGTGTTAATCCTACACTGTGTCTGGTGAGCGAGGAGGCTTGCATGCTGTTAACCTTTCCCTTGTGAAATATCATATTTCTCTGTTTAATTCTGGACTCATCTTTAGGGATTCAGGACCCTGCAACCCACAGGCTAGAGGAAGCATCACATAGCTTGGAATAAAAGCATATTCATTGATTTCATATTTATGTCAAACCTGCCTCCTTCGCTGCTGAAACAGCAGAGATTGCATGTGGATCCAGCTCTCCCCAAGCTCACTATTTTCTGCCTTTCACCCTGGTATAAGTATCCTTTCACCATTTGAGAGAGCTGAGAGGCAGCATAGGGAATGAGCCAGTACATGCAACACATCGTAAGTGTGAGTGTGCCCTCTCATGGCTGAACTGTGCAACGACAGAAATAAAAAGAAATCCTTCCATGGTTAGTTTAGCTTTCCATCATGTTGGCTCTCAGTGGCATTAATGGGACGTGTGTGATGCAACAGAGCGGATATACAACAAACCTATCAAAGTGCCGAATGTATCAAAGAGAGTAAAAAGCTGAAACATACCAGTCTAACACACTTCATTACATCTGCTGTGTCTCCCTGGTCGTTCATCACTGCGCCTATTCTCATCTTTTGCTCCTCTCCTCCTCTACCTTTATCACTTCAATCACTTGGCCATGTGCCTCGTGCCACTCAGAAGCCCTGCTTCCTGTTCCACTTCACGCAATACGAACACATCAGCCCCACACACACACACACACACACACACACACACACACAGACATGGGCCGGTTTCAAACACACACACACACACACACACACACACACACACACACACACACACACAGACATGGGCCGGTTTCAAACACACACACACACACACACACACACACCCACACACAGACATGGGCCGGTTTCAAACACACACATACACACACACAGACCACACAAATTGCTGTCTGCACTCTGTCCATCATCCATCTGTCTATCAGTCACTGCACTTTGAAGCTGTGTGTAATCTGGATAGCTACCAACCCTATACACACACACACACACACACACACACACACACACACACACACACACACACACCTATACTGTACAGCGCACACACACATCTCCAGCTGGACTGCTGATCGCACACACTCGGCCGGTTGAATATTCATCATCATCATCATGTACTGAGGACCTTGTAGGCTCAGCGATGGAGTAGTCCAGTGCTGTCAATTAGGGGACCAGAATCTTGTTTGTGTTGCTGACAGAACAGCATTGATTTAATGGCTGAACCCTCAGAGTGACCTTAACAATATGTACGCAGCACTTGAGCATCTACAACAAGAAGGTGCAATTGTTAGTTATGGCCGATGAGGAGGGGAATACTGTACTAATTAATTAATTAATAAATCAGGTGATGCTTGCATTACATTCCAGGGTAACAGCATAAGTGAATTGAATGGGAAATTTGTTTAACATCTTCAATCGAGGTGAATGTGATGTATTATGTGTCTCATGTTATTTATTGGCAAAATAACCACATGGGAATGTTTTCATTATAGTTAACTTTTATATATAATGAAGAGACAAAAACCAATTTAAAGTGCTGATGTGGGTCTTTCACTCTCTCATTTATGTTTGTAGATCATTCATGTCTTGTTGAAAGCAAATGTAAAACCGGGGAATTATTCATATTTTCAGTGATTTACAACGGCATACAGTTGCGATAAAGTCTCTTGACTGTAATATAGTTTAACTTATTGTATTTTCTTGTTGTATGTGTGTGTGCAAATAGTGAAACTATATTTATTATAACTTTGAACTTTTAAGGTAACTATCACATAACAATTTCATATTTTTCAAGCCATTGTATTTTGGGCTCCTGGCAGCTTTATACTTGACTGAAGACAAAAACATATACATAGAAAGTTGGCAAAAATGAACCAAAATGAACCTGAACTTGATGGAAAAATCCTGTAAATCCAATGACAGACCTGCGCACTTATTTGCAACTTTTCCCACAATCCCCTAACATGATTATAGTAGATGATGTGTTCCCATTTGTCAAGTATATTTAAAAAATATTACTCACTTAATATACTCAATATTGGAAGAGTGCTTGGGTGCTGTCATCATTCCTCCTGTCCATACTGGCCCTGAAGAGATTCCTTCTTAAAGTGTCTCCAGTGAAAGAGATGGGGGACAAAACACAATCCTTTTTTGTACAAAAATGACTTCTTCCGTTCAGCTAAAGCTAATATGTGGCTTCAGTGGGAATGTGTTACAGTTACATTCTTTTTGTACAAAATCCTCCTTTTCTTTCAACAGTGTTTGCTTGTTGAGTTGTGGTGGAACTCAGTCAGTGGAAATTGTGTTGTTTTGTCAAACTCAGATGTTAAAGACTCATATGAGCTTCAGCTAAACTGGACCGTGATTGTGGAACAATAACAGTGACCAATAACTCAGAACTAAACAGTAGCATAGTTGCATCTGAGCATTGTTTTAAGATAAACTTAGTAATTGACAATGACGGCTGAAAATGGTAATTGTATCAAACTGCATTAATTATAATTTCTGTGTGACTCCTTTGTGGACCAAAAATCTAAAACTTGTAACCAACAAGAATCCCTATACAGTTATGCAGTCAGTTAAAGGTAAAATAGTGAAAGAAAAATATGCATTACACATCTGCACTTTCAGTTTTACCACAGCAAATAGTCTCCACTATCTCCAAAAACAGACGGTCTCTCAGCAGCACATTCTTCATTCTCTGCTTGGTTAACCTTTGCTCTTCACACCCTCCACACCTCTCTCCTTCAACTGACCCTTTAAAAGTGAGTTTGCAGAACCAACGTACAATGAAGCTTAGCACAGGCCTTTCAGCACGCCAGCACATCTCTATTCGCACGATGACCAGCGTAGAAATAAGGAAAGGGTTGGCCACAAGGACCCAGCCAGGTCATTTGAGCGATCTAGTATTTAATAACTTATCTTGAGCTAAACTCTGTTAGGCTCGGTGGCTTAAATGAAGCAGAAAATTGAGAGTGTGAAAAAAAACAGAGGACTGTCTTACAAACTCAATTACTGGAGGCAGTCCAGCAGATATATATCAGGTATCCTAATTTTTTTTTTCCACAAAGATCCATGTGAAGTCAGGTCTCATCTTTGGTGATTAATTTAGAGAAGAGAATCATCTCTGAGGATCAGCTTAAATTAGAGGAGAGATATGGCCCTAGTGTTCATTATATATAGAGATGTACAGTATGTGATTAATATGAAAAGCCACATCCAATATACTTCAATTATTTAAACATCTGGAAAAGACACACTAAAGTGGAAGAAAAGATGGTACAAAGAATCATTTACAGATGACAAAATTTTATTCAAATAAATTAACATAATTCACATTAAATAAAAACAAAATTCTGAATATAGTGTTTGTTAGAATAACTAAAAAACAATTGGTCAAACTCTCACATGATGAGTTAATTAAAATCGACAGCTGCAACAAAAAAGATAAAGAAAGCATTTTCCTTCACAATGTAAAAAAAGTGAATTGAAATAAAACAAGTGCAAATGACTCACAGTGTCTCTGACGGTAAGAAAGATAGATTACATCTTTCACATAAGATAGTGCAGAAGTGCAGCTCTTACAAGTACTCTTTATATACACAGCTAGAGCAGAGGATCGTTTAGAGTAAATAAGTTATCCTTCTTTTCTGAGCACTTGAGGGTTTTATATTGGATTGTATGGGAATGCGTCTTCATGGGGGGCACGTTAGCTATCTAACTAATATTAAAATAACATAAAAACCACGATTTCAAGCATGAGCTTTCCCATTTCATATGCATATACATGTATGCAACTTTTTTCATACAGGAAAGGCTAATGTCAAAATCTATTTTGACTGGCTGAAGTTTTGACCACTACATGGAATGGGAATAATATACATTCATATAAATAAATTAGCTTAAAAACACTGAAATAAATATTGCAAGTGCTCCCTTTTTTAGTGTTAATAAATGAGAAAAGTTTAGTGTTTAACCAGTTACATATGATCACCCTCCTCCCCTTCACTTTGGAGTCCATCTGCAGAAAACTCTTCTAAGTTTCCATCTCAGACTCGGAGTTTTCCAAATTAGACACAGTGGAGCTGTACCATTCAGCGCTCTCTTCTTCGTCCTGCACTCCGGATCCGACACCGCCTCCTCTGTCCCTTCTCTCGTTCAGCATTTCCATGGCTACTTGGTGGTAAGGATGTTTGCGTTTGGTGTGTCGGCGCAGCGTGTTGCGCTCAGCAAAGCGCGTGTGGCAAAGTTGGCACTGGTAGGGTTTCTCTCCGGTGTGGACCCTTTGGTGGCGCTGGAGCTCGCCGGCTTCCCTGAAGCGTTTGGCGCAGATGGGGCACACAAAGTTCCTCTGGCCTGTGTGGATGTGCTTGTGTCTCTGTTGAGGAAAACAGTAAATGTGTCAAAAATCTGTGAAGCTATCGCTCAGTGCTTTTATCAATGCGCCTAAAATCAATGTTTTTATATGAACAATGGATCACATGACTACTTGATCGCTTCCAGTGATGAACCCATCAAGACTCATCACCCGACACCTCAGCTCTGCAGAGCTTCGTAGCATCTTTCAGCTCATTGTTGCGATTTACTGTTTTGGTTCACTCTCACTGCTCTAACAGCAGTGTGTTCGGTCGCAGCAAGCGGCTGCTTTCAGCTAAATAGCTCTAAAACACCCACTGTGCACTACCTGCTCAGAACCAAACGACAGACAGACTAAGTCAGAGACTAGCTGCTGAACATAGTGAAGCGTTTAGCAGCTAAAGAGTTACATATTTCCCCCAGGAGTTGGTGAAAGCCAGAGCTAAATGAGAGTGAATATTGAGCTTATTCATAAGCCACAAACATCAAATCAATGCTAACATATGCATTGATTAATCCATGTCTGCTGGATGTATAAATAAGCAACTGTTTGCTAACATATCTACTTAAATAAGGTGATTGTGTTAACAGCTTGTTTCTGTCGCACGTGAGTAACCAAGAAATAAGTTATTTCAGTTTTAACAGTCAGTGCACTAATAATTAGTGACATCTGTTCGAGTGACTGATGTTATTACTTGCACTGTCGATTAAAATATAGTTATAATTAGCTTGCAACTGACCTGCAGATGGCTGGAGCGTTTGAAGGCTTTGCCACACTGCTGGCAAACGTGAGGCTTCTTCTGCGAGTGCGTGATGGCGTGGCGCTCAAGGTCGGAGAGGTAAAAGAAGACCCGCGGGCACAGCTGGCAGTACAGCACCCTGCGGGCAGCCATGGCATTGGGTGACCCCTCTGGAGATAGAGGATCCAGCGGGTCGAGATTATCAGAGGGGAGAACGGGTCCGACAGGAGGGGAGGGAGGAGCAGCCGCGTTGGAGAAGTAGAGATGGTCGTCCAGAGGTAAATGTTCCGAGTGCAGGTCAGACGGGTCAAATCTGGGCTCAGAGGCTGGTGATTGGGCCTCCTCATAGGTCAAACTAGCAGATTGTGGGTGCGGAGAGGATGCTGTAAAGGTTGATGGCTTGTTGTTTTCACTTGAGACTTCTTCAGCAGATATGGCTTCGCTTCCAGGGTTTGAATCAGAAGGGCTGACTTGAGAATGAAGGCTTGCGCTGCGGCGGTTGTTCTGAAGAGCGGGAGAGGGCGAACAGACGGTGAGAGAGGTGAGAACAGAGTTTACGTTGGTCACTCCCGACAGGACGTCAGGGGGGTTGTTGGGGCTCAGTCTGATGACGGGGTGGGACAGCGTGGGCAGAGGTGATCCCAGCGTGCTGACCTGATTGGGGGGCAAAGGGAGGGAGACGGGGGCTGAGGCCGCCGTAATCTGGGACAACTGACCGGTCGAAGGGTCGAGGACGGCGATAGGGGTGGAGGTAGAGGCAGAGTCACCAGAGGAAGAGGGTACGGAGGAAAGGAGGAGGAACATTGGGTTGGAAGCACCGGGGGAGGTCTGAGTAACTGTAAGGGGAAGCGAGAGACCCACCTGAGCCGAGGAGAGCTGAGGTGAGGAAGAGGCGGACGACAGCAGGAGAAAAGGAGTGTTAGTAGAAGGGTTAGTGAGAATCTGAATGGGCTGGGTGGGGATTGATAGAACAGCATTAGCCTCCTGAACAGTTTCAACAGCTGGCTCTGCGGCGGCGGAGGTTTCTGAGCTTGCAATCAAACTTGTGAAGACTTCTGTAGGTTTCGTTTGATCAGCACTTACTGATGGAGAATCCGCAGCAGGGGCTGGTGAGTTGTAAAGATGATCACAATGTGCATTTAGTGCATTATCTGAACTTTGGCTGAGGCTAGGATCGGCCAACGTGGACAATTGAGGTGACTCCGATCCTTCTACCTGATCCTCTGAAGCATCGACTTGCGGCACTTTGAATCCGTCTGGATTGAGCGTATACGGAATTCCCTTGTCGTCTATGAGAAGAAGGTTTTCAGTGTAACAGTCTATAGAGGACAGGGAGGTTAAGACAGAGGTAGAGAAGAAGGAGGGAGACAGGAGAGAGTCTTCAAGGGTATCTGTGCCGTCCATATGCAGCGCAGAGACCTCTCCTTCACCATCATCATCCTCTTCTACTATATCTCTGTCTCCCTCTCCCTCATATTCATCCACCTCCATAATCAACGAGCTCTCGCAGCCAGAGTCATCCAGAAAGCGTTCACATCTCCTCTCTCGACTCTCTCTTTTCTTGGGCAAACTCAGGTCCAGTGGTTCCGTCTGTTCCTCCATTCCCATTTCGTCAAACGTAAAACAAGACTTCAAGTCCATATCTTTGAAAATTAGAGGAATATTTTCCTCAATGTTTCTCTCCGTAGTTTCTTCTCTAACCCCTTTTAGGCTCAATATTTTAACTGTATTAGTGCTTGGAATTAAAGGAGTTTCTGACCCATCAGTGTGAAATATTTTAACACCCAAAACATGTTTGTCTTTGCACATTGTTTCCTCATGGAATGAATCTGGCTTAGCTTCCTCAGTCTTAAGATAAGTAACTTCCTTGATCTCTTCTTCATTCTTAACAGCAGATATTAGGATTTTACGGGGTTTTTCTGCTCCAGCTGAGACCGACACAGGTCTTCTAAAATGTGAGTGAGCAAAGTCTTTGGTCAGGCTGATGGCAGAATTTGTGATTGGCCTCTTGCACCGTGGGGGAACAACAATTTTAAGTCTGATTGGTTGGCTGCGTAACACAGGCACGCCAGTCTTTACTGTGATTGGCTGTCTGAACACACCAATCTCACTTGTTTCCTGAGAGGCTGGCTTAGAAGTCCCGCCCACCTCTGGCTTATTCCCATTGATAGATGGTGCAGACTGCCTGATGGTCAGTGCTGCTTTATCAGGGCATGGCTGGAGGCTACCTGGTACAGTACAGGGTGAAGTTTCTTCCTTTGGATCCAAAAAAACCTCTGTCACTGGCCCTGATCCCTCTGCACAGTGGCTGCCATTTTGGACATGCAGGCTGCCCCTGGTCAGGACTGAAGCCAACTGAGAATCCATTTTGGGGCATACCCATTTATATTTCTATAAGATTGGAATAAAAAAAATAATTAGAAACTCAAGAGTAGCAAAATTAGAATATAAATAAGCACAGTTCATGATATCAAATGAAAATAATTAAATAAATATCCTGGGATGGCTGGAACAACTCAAAGTCTCAGTGGTGATTATTGGGGTCAAGTTGAGTGCAAAAGCTAATAATCACTGATCTTCAGATGTGATATTACTAGCAGCCTGTAGGCTACATGAGGCACTGAGCCCCCAACTCCCCAGTCCGAAATGATGAGCGACCCTTTTACCCCCTCCTCAACATCACACCGTCTGTTTTTGTGTTGGTTACCTTGTATGATCCGAAATTATAGCTCAGCGGATTTGTTACCGAGGGGTCGGCCGGAGTCGCCTATCATTCAGGGAAACGCACCGGAACACAGGAGGGTCCGACTGATGTGAGCGAAATAGCATTTCCTCTCTCTCTCTCTCTCTCTCTCTATCTCTCTCTCTCTCTCTCTCTCTCTCTCATATACCACTTCTATCATGCACATGCAGCACACATAATAAATCGTTTCATTTCGCCTTAAAACAATATTCATCCTGCAAACACAAGCCTGCTCTAAAATGTGTCTGGGGGTAAACCGAGGAGCACGGTCTGTGGAGGACGCCATTACGCACAGTCCTAGGTCCGAAATGCCAATATTATTATGGTGCGTGTGCGCCCTGACAGCTCTCGGACCTGGGACAACGCCGTCGATATCGCGTCGGTGAGAGTAGAGAAACGTGTATATTTACAGATAGTCGCGGTGTGGAACGGATCCTTCCCGTTGCACCGGAGCTTCCTCGGACCTACAGCCAGCCATTTTAGAGTCGAGGGTCCGAGACACCGAGAGCGCAACCCGGCAGCCTCAGGACAAACTTTACCGGCGCGCTGTCATTTATTGCAGCTCTGCTGTCAGAGCCGGCGGAGGACACGCCGGACGCTCTTCCGATACGTTTAAAACTGTATTTTAAACTCTACTCCACCCCATACACTCGCTGCATAGGGACTGGCTTACCCGTGCTGTGGATATTTCCGGAGGACCAAATATGACTGTGCAGAGTAAAAGGGTGATGCTGCGAATGCCGAGGGAGGGAGGGGTCAAGGGGAGTTGCTATGGTGTCGCAGCCTACCGGGTCCGACCAGTAGCCATGTTCAGCCTATGAGTACGGTTGAACCTGCAGCCTGCCAAGGAAGGCTCTCTGCGCGCCTGAGAGTCAGAAACGCGGGAGGCAGCGCCAGAGAAACGTGAAGAGGAAGCAGGACTTGAACTCACACTGTAGGACTTAGTGTGTCATGTAGACTAAATGTAAGCCAGGGACCAAACCAATTTTGACATTACTTTATTTCACATCATTAAAAACTTACAAGCCTCAAGACTTGACGCGTCAACAAAGGAAAAGAAAGATCACACAGTGAAATATCACAGAGTCAAGCCGTTATGGGTTAAGCTACGTGAACAAGCATAAGTGATATAGCATGTATTCATGCATTATACATACATCCACACATGGATGCATTGGCTCAAGCTGGAGGAGGATCAAGGTAATACTTGAGGGGTTTGCAGATTATAATTTGTTTGATAGTATGCAGGAGAGAGGGACAAGGGCCACAAGCACAGGGAGCCACAAATATGTCAGCGTCTAACGGACCACAATCACAACATGGGTATTTTAAGCAAAGCTGCAGAGACTGGGTGATGCTGAGTGTCAGGAGGCATTTCATATAGTGACACAGTGTCATGAGTGTTGGACGGGTCAAGGTCTTCACTCCACATCATTAGGCTCACACGCTTCAATCTCCGAGACCAGCCGGTGAGGGAACAGTTTAAACTGCAACCATGTGGGCTCTGAAGAATAAAGACAAGATGCAAGTTGCAAAACGGTCAATAATGTGAATCAATCCCCCTCATGTTATTCTGACTGACATGCTGAAACAGATACAGAAGGTTTACCAAGGTAGCAGGCTGGTGGCTGCAGCTTTCCATCAAAGCAGGTCTGGGTTGCAGTGACACTGCACTGTTTGCGAGGGTGTCTGCAGTAGAACGTCACATTTTCCCCGTGAGGAACCACGGCATCTGTAACGTCAAACGGCCAGCGCTTCACTCCGCCAATCACCACACGGCTTCGCTCAGCAGGGATGAGACAGCGAGCTGTGAGAAAGATCAACGAGGTATGAAAGTATGATAAACATCAAATACAAAATGCTGTGTTGATTCTTGCTTGTATGTGGACACTTGTTAGTATCAAGGACAATGTAAATGTGTATAATGCAAATTGTAATGGCATGCAATGGCATGACGCTTTTTTTATTACCTCTGCAGTATGGCGGTGATGCACTCCAGCTTCCATTCGACTGGCAGGTGACCTTCTGGGGTCCATCCAGCAGGAAGTTTTTTTTACAGAGGTAGTGGATGTCAAAGCCAACTTCATATTCAGTCTTCTGGACAGCCACCACGTAGCCTTGCTCCACCTCTCGAGGAGGCTGGCAGTACACTTCTAAGAGAGGAGCAGATTATCAGTCTGTTTATTCATCCACTAATCTTTCAAACTTTTAATAGAGAGCTCCTTATTTACCTGTTTTAAAGTTAACAGTGCTTTATACGAGATTGGGAGCTAACAGCGCTAACGGTGCTGACAGCGCTAACAGTGCAAAATACGGAAAAAGTTCTGGTAGAGCTAACAGTGTTAGCAGAGGGGGAACTGGAGGTTAGGTGCTACACTTCTGCGATGATGCCGTCGTTCAGGATGGCGTTAACAGCTAAAATCACATGCGACCAACCCGGCTTTGTCAACAAAGCAAGGAGAAGCTCGGTTAACAACACAGTCAGAGGGAGAGCAACGTCATTCTCTGCTCAGGTAGAGATTACTCCACTATATCTTTACACATAGTAAATAGTTGTTTCCAGCTACATTAACGGTTTGAATCCTGTATATTGCACCTTTAAACCGGAATATTTGAAACTGCTACAATGCCTCTGAAACAATTCCTTTTTTTCTGCTCTTATCTTTACTCCTTGTCAACAGAAGGCCATGCAATGCCAGGTTTGACCACAAGATGGCAGAAAAGAACTATGAAATAGAGCAGTAGGTATTGAAAGGCGAATACTTGATGGGGTTTGTGGGTTTCTGTCTGTCTCCTCTAATTCACTCAATTTTTTTTTTGCATAAACACGTGAACGTAATGCACACAACAAATAAATGAACATCCCTACCAAGTAAACAGTCTCTTAGTCCATTCACTCACACATCAACCACCATTCTCGCCTGCTAATCTTGAAAGATGCACACACATACGTGCTCACACACACACATGGCCAGTGCAAGATACAGTGCGCTTACTTTTACAGATGGGGTGAGGATACTGCCAGGTCTGATTATCCTGGCAGAAATTTTCACTGCTCCCCACTATATCGGCCCTGCAGGAGAGAAGGAAGAGAGTGATGGAGACAGATGGCAGTGTGTAATGTACAGCATTGACAGCTAAGGACAAAAAGTGATGAAAAAAAAGGTGTAAATGGTTTATTTTTTACACTCTGTCTCTCTCTTTCAGAGTGTCTGAATTTTGCGTGCACAGTTCTGGCTGACACATCCACTCGGGCTCATCTTATCCTGTGGATGAGTCAGTGTGTAAAAGGAAGTCAATACAAGATAGACTGTAATGACCTAGTTAGCTCAATGGAGAGATCGTCAGCTGGGAGATCAAAATGAATTCCCTGCCATTCATCGCTAATCACTAAACGTTCCCCAACACCTCTCCCACAGCTGTGGAAAGTAGATTTACTCTACTGTACTGTACTTAAATACAGTTTTGAGATGCTTTAGTTGAGTATTTCCATTTTATGCTACTTTATACCTCTAATCCTTTACTTTTACTTCACTACATTTATCTGACAGCTATAGTTATTAGTTACTTTCCAGATTAGGACTTTACATAATATGCTTATAAAATACAACATAGTGTTAAAGATTAAACCAGAGCTTTTGAACCGAATTAGCTTGTGACCTTCTATGATAAAGCAGTCTCTAGTTTGGGCTCCTTGACAGGCCCAAAGAAGTAACATTGTTCAATATTTCACCATAACAGAAAATATTGTATATAAGTTAAATAATGAATTGCAGATTTGTGTAATTAGTTTTTTCTTCTTTCCTACAACAATAATCATTTCATGACTCCTCAGATTTATCTTGTGAGCCTTTGAATGGGGCCGAACAAAAGGTTGGGATTCACTGGACTGAAGTGCTAAACTGTATAGTTGAAAGCTCCACCCCAACCGTCTATAATAGTAAAATTCTGTATATGCATTAATACCTCAGTATTAACTGACTGATTTCAGATCAAATGCTATATGTGTTGTTTTTCTGCAGAATGAGTACTTTTATTTATTTGTTATTACTTTAGGTACATTTAGCTCATACTGGTAATGTACTTTTACTTAAGCAGGATTTAAAATGAAAGTATTTTTGAATGTTGTATTGGTACTTTTACTTAAGAAAAGTATCTGAATACTTCATCCATCACAGCTCTCCTGATTTCAAGCCATCCCTCCACTTCATGCCTCATCTTCACACTCCATCCCCGTCTTCTCACTTCCTCCATTTGTACCTTCGAATCATTTTAGGTTTTCATAGCCTCTGCCCACGCACTCGCTTAACCTCCCATCATCCCCCATCTCTCACCCAGAAAAGCAGGTGTAGCGGATGGAAGTTCCTGCTGTAGCGTTTCCCTGGATGCTGAAGGTGTTGACGATGTCCTCAGGCAGAGGGCAGGTTTGGGCAGCAGCAGGTTCTTCAGGAGACTGAGTCTCTGTTGGTCAAAGAAGAACAGAAGGTTGAAGACTTTATCAGCAGGTCCTTTGCTTCGATGAAAGTACTGTTAAAAATACCTCAGTGCAAGTACTGGTCCTGCATTGAAGAAAAAAATATACCCAAACCAGCAGAAAAACAGCCAGACCAGCCTTCTGTTACTTTTATATAATATTTTCATCAGAGAAGTTGCATCTCCCTGAAGCAGTGGAAGAATGTGCCTCAGTACATTTACTCAAGTGATGTACTAAAGAATTTTGAGGTACTGTAATTTGCCTGAGTATATCCAAATTAATCCACTCAAATTAGTAATCTTAATACTTTTATATGTTATAGCTGTTGACACTTTTGTCTTACTTGTAGTGGAGTACTTTCATATTGTAGTATTACTACTTTTACTAAGTAAAGGATGTGAATACCTCTTGCGCCACTGCCCTGTAGTAACAGTGATGTGTGTAAAGCTCCTCAGAGAGAACACTCAGTGTGCATTTAATGTGCATTTGTGATTCAAAGATGTAAACACAATCCAATATATGTCCACGATTACCAACACAAACACAGAAAACACATTAGAATCAGCATGTAACTGATAGGTGGGGATGTGATTTTGCAGGTGACAACAAGGAAAGAAGGCCTCATTTGCCTCCATGTCTTGTTCTATTTAAGTTAAAATAACCCTTCTTAGGTAATAAATCAAAGTTCTATGAGCAGGTGAAGCTCACAGCTATATATCTGTGATTGTATAACACCTGGCACTGCTCATTCCTGGAAGTTCGAGTGCCTCACGCTTGTGGAAATATAAATATCAAGAGTGGTGCTTGGAGAGAGGCTGGAGCGACCCAAGCTCTATCAAGCGCGGGGTTTCGGAGATGAACACAGCTTTGAAAAGAAGAGGCAGCTCTTGCCTGAGGGCTGTCTTAGGTATCTGAAACCGAGAAACGTTAATATAAGAATGTAAAGGGACCTATGGGAGAGGGAGAGTTACGAGTCTTGTTTGGCTGCGGATGAGAGCCTGAAGCTCAGTTCTGTTTTCACATATCGCCCTTCTCCTGCCTCTTCTACTGCTGCCACCTACACAAGCTGCTGCACCAAACTGCTATAAAGCAGGTATATCAAATTCATCTTTTAAAAAAAACAAACTACAAAACAGTGAGTTTGAAAGAACCACAATGTTAAATACACAGCAATCCGATTGCGACCAAAGATGTAAAAGGTTGTGTTTTTACTTGTGTTTTTCTCCCACAAACACACACACACACACACACACACACACACACACACACACACACACACACACACACACAGATGCATGCACGCACCACAAACTAAATAGCCTCGGGCTGCATGCTTGTCCTTGGCTCCCATTGTAGAGAGAGACCTTATCAGAGGCCTCAGATGGAAGAGGATGAGAGGAGAAAGAGATGAGAGGAAAAGAGGACGAGAGAAGAGAGCAGAGGAGAGGAGAGCAGGGAACAGAAAGGCCTGGAGCAGCATGAGCAAGAGAGCTCTCTGACTCTCCTGACTGTGATCTGTCGCCCACGCACACACGCACACACACACACACACACACACACACACACACACACAACTCTTACACATGTGCAATCCGCCCCCCCACACATACACATCTAATGTATACAGAAAAAAATCTACCTCTCTACCGCCCTCCCATAAACACACACACATTCACACACACACTCACAGCAGACACACATTCACACCCGCTCTGTGCCACTTTGACAGTGATCGGCCGCCCACTGCCTCTCAACAGGCATGAAGGAGCTCGACTCACACTCTAACACACATGCAAAGGACACACACAATACAAACGCTCTCACACGTTCAAAACCCACCTACCTTCTGCCTGTCTCTCAGCAGGAGGATACACTCTACGAGAAAGAGAGCTGAGACTCGTATCCTTATTTAACATCTTTGAAAAGATAAAAAATCAGGAGGGTGAGAAGCAGGTTGAGGATTCCTAAGAAAGCATATTTACTGTAGCTCCATGGCGTTTGGTTAATGCAGGGCTCAGACCTATAGAGCTTAAATTGTAGTTTATATCAGAGATGTCAGGTTGAAATGTGTGTTGATGAGATGAGTCGAGATACTAAGAAGTATTGATAGCTTTACTTCATGTACTGCTGTGCAGCCTTACGGATGAATGCAGTAATAAGGCTGCAGAGCAGTAGAACTAATTTTGCCTTTTGTGGCCAAATTGTGCCTTATTCAGATTATTTTTTGTTCTATATTTAGACCAACAGAAATTTGAAAGATTCAACCACATGATTATCTCAGGGCTTAGGAGCACTTGGGTTGTAAATTAACTTTTAAACACTGGAAGTCCTTTGTGTCCTTTGTCAGCAACTCATGCTTTTGTTTAAATGTGTTGACCTCTCTGTTCCGGCCCCTTTGGCCTACACAAGTGCATCTTTAAATCAAAGCAGGTCACATGTCAGTTTTAGGTCAATTAAAATGTTGCACAAGATCTCTAGCAAACACAAGATTAGACACGACAGGAGTGAAGCTTATAATGAATTTATAATCCTAGATTCTTATTGAAACTGTGTTCAAGAAGTTGTGATTCATCTTGATATACATTATTGGGGGGGGTTGTATTGTATTGCCTATAGTTAATGTAGTTTATTTAGTCTACAGTTGAATACACCCTACAGTCTAATTTTGTGTAGACTAGATAATATAACATAGACCACAGAATGAACAAATATAGTATGTATATGTATATATAGAGACAGAAAATATAGATTACTGTGTGTGGTGTACATACAAACACCACACACATGCGCATCTATGTGATCTACACACACAGGCGTGTGTTCAGCTTTCCTCTCCTCTTTAAACTTATTAACAGTTCATCTGTAAATTCCTCCGACAGCCAATATGAACAACTAAAGCTCCGGTTGCTATGGTGATGAGGAGAATAGGTCCCAGTTGTGCAATGTCTCAGCCGGCACAACCACAGACGAGTTTCATTCCTGAATATTTCTCTCTCTATCTCTCTCTCTTTCTCTCTCTCACTCTGTCTGAGTGCCTTGCATAAACACAAAATCACAATAAAAGCTACGTTTAATCCTCGCCCACATCACTGACCTAAACTCATAAATTGTACACATGCAGTATAAATGCTGCTTCGGTTACAGAACAGAGACACAATATTACATTTGAGAAAGTAACAAACACCACAGCAGCATTTTTTTTTTTTATGAATTAATTGTTATAAAGGAACCTAACATGAAGCAAGAAAAAACATTTCTCTGTTGAACTCAAACCCACCTGTGCAGATGGGCTCATCCCCACTCCACTGTCGGTCACCTTGACAACGGCGAATAGTGGCATCCAAGCCATTGGGCAACGTGAATCCTGGCTTGCAGCGCACTTCGAGCAGGGCGGAAAAGGAGTGAGTGGGAGAGAGGAGACGAGCCTCTGAGTTTTCACTGGGGGCCAGAGGCCAGGGACAAATTCGACCTGAGGAGAAAAGAGACAATCCAGAGGGAGGAGAGACAATCTCAGAATGTGTTCTGGGTTGTTAAAAGGACACTAATGAGGCTGTATAACTGAATGCATTCACAATGCCCACTTTTACAACGCGCAGGCATAATACAAAGCTTTAGTTCAGCACTGACACTCTGAGCCCAGATTTTGTGCACGACCAATAGTTTTTTTCCCCAGGAAAACACACACAGATGTATGTTGGCACAGCTGCGTTTAGACACACACACACACACACACACACACACACACACACACACACACAAAAACACTTTTAATGACTGAGCCCACAATAGTGTTCACAGTGACAACTGAAGACACACATGCATACAAATAGTTACCTGGAGCCACACAGCTGAGACCACACTGGCCGTCACACAGGCACTGGCGCTTGTTGCCACAGTCTCTGTCAGCTTTGCAGGGCCGAGGACACGTCCTCCTGCTCTCTTCTCCCAGAAGTCTATCCGGACACAACCCTGTTGTGATACCACACACACCATCACAGTGATTGTCCCTTTGTTTGCTTCTACTCCATTCATGGCCCCCTCGTAAAAAATGCAAATGCTAAGAGCTCTAATGAGATTTTTTTTGCCAACTCTGCTTTGTTTTCTGTTTGAAGGAAAGTGAATTCAGTGTGGGTGGCCGGGCAAACATTTGCCACCCAGGTTGCCAGATGAGTAAGTATTTAGATGGAAGGCTTTGTTGCTCTTTACCATTCAGCTATCGTGTTTTTTTTCTTCAGGAAAGTGAGAGTGTTGTATTACTTCCGCGAATAGTTTTTAGTGTGTTTTCTCAGATAAGTAACTTTGTCAAAAATGTAACTCATATTTGAACAGGATCAGTGTATAAGAGTAATCTGTAAACCCTCCTTTCTCCATATGTATTCCATCACATACCACAAAAACTAATTCCCCACTTATTTTACATTGCAACGTTGCCAACATCGACACACCCTCAATGTACAGAACATTTGAGGGGGAGAGAAGGGGGAAAGGGGTGAGTGAGACAGGGTTCCCCATTATTCATTTCTGAGAATGAAAACATGTGTGCTACTATATTCACTCTGCCCAAAGCCATGTGACCACAAACACACATGCTGTGCTAATGCACACATGATCATCCCAGAACAGCATGGAGACATGGTGTACAGTACATACATGTAGCGGCTATGATATTAGAAAGTTACTGTACATCATGAAACCGCAGTTATGGAGGTCCTAGATTCACCTTTGAGGGTGCGTGAAAGGCCAATGATCCAACACAGATCAGGCTTCCCATAATTTGTAAACAACGAAAACAAAAAATGCAGAAAACATACTTAAATGACTTACGTGACATACCCATGTATTGTACGGTATTAGCAATCCAAACTACACAATTTTGCCCAGTCCCAAGCTCTTACATGATGGTCTTTACATTAAAATACAATCTGCAGAGCAACAAAGCATGCAGAGGGAAAGTCCAGAGTATTTAGTGATAGTCCAGCTGTGTTCATTGTGTGCGCAGGGCTCAGCGCTCTCCCAGGTGTGAGAGACGGCTGGAGTCAGAGGGCTTACCTGGAGCCTGCGGGGACACCGTTCCAGTCAGAGCCCATAGGGACAGCAGCAGCAGTGCACAGTCCATCCTTGAAGCCTGGCCTCAGACGATATGAGGGAGGGACATGCAGACAGCATTTTAAGGAAGGGGGAACAAAGGGTGGGAGGGAGGTTAGAGGGGGGGGGGGGTACAGCCAGGAGCACACATCTGGTTTGCATTGTGGAGGAGAGAATTGGGGAAAATTCCACTCTGAAGGACCTTTCACCCATTTCTGTTGAATTATAAGATAAAAGGGATGATTTACACACACACACACACACACACACACACACACACACACAGTAAACAAACAGGGAATGCTAACAACAGAGGAAGTTGATGCTCTCCTACACATCCAACATTGCAGCTGGGTGTGACTTATATCTTAAATTCTTTAATTGATGCCAGTACACACACTTATTTTGTAATAATACCCTCTTCACAATTATTAAGTATTCTAACTCTATTAGAGAAGTAATCTGATTTGTGCTAAACATTGAATGCATTTAATTTCAGAGTACTATTTTAATTTTATTTCATATTTATTCTCAGTTTTTTTTGTTAATTTTGGAAGAAAAAAAAATATATATAATTTTACAGAAATCTTAAGTAAAGAGGTAAAAAATGAAACACCAAAGCATGGTTTACATTTTGTATTACAATGTCATTTGCACGTAGAAATGTTATCTTCAAGGGAAGTAGCGTTGCATTTGTTGGGCAAGAATGCCCATTTGGTTTGCTTTGTCTATCAAAGGAATGAACACAATGTGAACAAACAGGGAGTATATCAAAACAAGTCTGGGGACATTTCACCTCATATCATAGTCTGCTTATCAAGCTTAAGTTGATAAATGAAGTAGCAGTCCTCCTGAAATGTGACCTCTGTTGCCTATTCTCTCGGTAAACACTTGGATTTAATTCAATATGCAGGCACACAAGGCTTAAGAGAAGCTTTCAGAACCACAAAAAACAGTAACATTGTGATGAAACAGCAGAGCCAAGCAAAGCAGTAGTGAATGAGAACAATCTTTTATTGGTGCTTTTGGAAAAATCTTGACTACATCCAAATAACCAGCACCGAGTGGGCTGGACACCATGTACACCACTGATGCAGCAGGGCAGTTGTAGTTCAATAAGAGTCACTAAAAGATTTACCAACCACATCTGTGAGGATATTAGAGACTAAATCCTGTTGGGAGAGCAAACAATCGCTGATTGAGGTGATAAAGGCTGAAATAAACCAACAAGGAGCATATTGATAGTGTGCATAGTCCGTACACCGCTGGAGAACAGAAGAGGTCATCACGAAAGGTAAAGTAAGTCTGCATGAATATCATGTTCAAGTTATTGAGCCACGCTTTTGGAATCCACGGTCAAAGAAACCACGGTGGCAGTAGTGTCCGTAGTGGAAGTGAGTATTGTCTGGAGGTCTGAGACAGGATGCAAATAGCAGACTGAGGGTTGTTTTTTTTTTTCATTTGAATAGTCTTTCTGAGGAACAATGAAGATCAAAGGTGTTTCAAGGTGCAACAGATCACGTTCATCCAAAGAAAGAAAATCATTCAATAATATAGAACAGCAACAACAAGAGGGATAATCATCATAATCATAACAGTAATAATACCAGTAATGGTAACTATTCATCATGGTCATTAAGGGGATTAAAATCACACTCTATCACTAGTCATCCTTCCCCAGGAACATAACATAGTGTACCATGCTCCATGTGTAGGTGTTGTGGATACACAAAGATTTTTTTAGATACAGTAAAAAGTAAAGAGTAATAAAAGGAGTAAACAGTAAGGAAGGAGCAGTATTGAAAAAAAGCACTAAATAGCAACAAGCTTTGTGGATCAATATAGGAAATTTTGGCTTTTATTTCTCTCAGAAATCTGAGAAATTAACACCATTCCACTCAACGGGGGTTTTGAACCCATCTCCTGGAATACATCAAATACACAAAATAGTATAGGCCTATCCAATATACAACATTTCTCCCCCCATAACAATGCTAATCAAAGTGTGTTCATAAAGTACAGTAAAGTAACGATGTGCGTTTGACTGGGAAGATTGATTACTATTTCAGGATACAATACAACACTGAGATTGAACTACTCTATGTACCGCGAGGTACAAGAGAGACATGGGGACAAAATGTTATGGGAAGAGTTCGCACATAACTGTGAGGGGATTGGCTGAAAGTGAGAGCGGACAGAAATAGAGCAGTTGGATATAGAAACAGAGGAAGAGAAATGTCCCGACAATTCAAAAGAGAGGATCAAGAGGGAGCAGAGTTACCCGGGGCATCACAACAGGCTTTCACCGGCTTAGGTGAGGTACGACGAGACACCAGAGTAGATTTAAAGCACTCAACGGGGATAGAGAAAAGGAGATAGAGTCAAAGATAAAAAAAAGGATGAAGTTGATCAATTGAAAGTGTTTACATGGTGTCTCCTCTTGACTCTCCTCTTGTCTCTCTCTTTAGCATGCCCATTCCCAGTGACAGAAACATAACAGGAAGAAAATTAAGTGCTTGAATAAAATCCACAAAAATGTTGAACTATACGATTATAAGATAATTTTTGCTCTCTATATTACAATTGTTACATGCGTCCTCGCCCCTGCTGCTGCATCCTGACTATAATAATCAAGTCGAAAAATACCCATCGATGGCTGACCACCTGTTAAACGTCTCCTGACTCATCTATAATAAAAAGATATTTACCATAGCTCTCTCCCGTCTCTATGTAGAAAATATACAAAATTATTCTCCAAATTTGCTCTCCCTCTAATTTTTCTTAAGTATTATAAAAATATACAATTCTCCAATAACAAAACTCTTAAAAGTCACATCTTTTCATCTGTTAAATTATTCTCTCCATCTTTCACTTTTAAGAGTTGACACCTCAACAAAACAAGACACCTGAGCTTCAATATGCAAATCTTCCCCTTGTCTTTTACATTCATCATCATAATCATCATCATCATCACCACCATTTTTCTGTCCATCGTGCCACCCCAAGAATTCAGAGTCTTAAATTTAATCCAGCTTATATTCCTCCTCGTTCTGATTTTGCTCCACGTCTTCATCACTGGTCAGCAAGACGGTTCTCGTATTTACTAAGGATGCTGCGACAGCGGCCCAGTTCCTTCCGGATCTCGGCCACTTCCTGTCGGAGGGCGGCGTTCTCTCTCTCCAGGTAGGCGGCACGCACAGATATTTGGTTCTCCTTCAGACGGCGAGCATCTCGGGAACGCTTTGCTGCTTCATTGTTTTTATATCTCCTGGTCCAGTACTTCTCATCCTAACAGAGGTCAGAAAAATAGATCACTTTGATTAATAATCTGCCAATTTGAGCCTATCATTTAATTTACCTTGTTTGATCAGAGGATTAAGGTATAACTAGGTAGTAGTACTTCACTAGAATAATCAATGAATGGTCAGACTTGTTTATTAAGAAGCGAGTAGTATTCTTGTGCTGCCTCGCTCCGATCATGTTTTTGGTAATGTGGGTGTTTGGCCATGAATGAGTGTGGGACATGTTCCTTTCACATGCTTCATCCTCAGAGTTTGGTCAGTACTGTGTTTTATTGATGCTATTTCTATTTTGTAAATTCTATTTTGTTGCTCTTTTGTTACTAATCTGCTTCTTTGAAATGTCATGCTTTTATTTTGAAAACATGCAAAATGTTTGCCAAGACCCCTGTATGTGCCTATTTTTGATTTAAGTATTTTTTGCTCTTAAATTATGAATTCAGTAATATATATACCTTAGAATTAGAAATATAACAATTAGTCGTTTGCAATCAAGAAAAAAAAAGATGGTTCTAGCTTCTCAAATGTGAGGATTTGCTGCTTTGCTTTTTGATTTTTGAAGTTAATTATGTTTGGATTTTGGATTGTTGGTATGACAAAATAAGCATTTCTGCAACACTGACATGGAAAAGAAAAGAACCGGGTAGAAGAGAATGGAGTTCTCTTGGTGCTTCTGCAGTATTTATTGATGTGTGCAGCCTGCAAATATGGATACTGATTGTATTATTATTGTTCATTGTGTTTTATTATCCATTTTATGTTATGCATGTATTCAATTTCTTATCATATTTTATCTTCTTTTTATTCTATTTATAAAACTATTATAATTGTAATTTTTTTTCCCCATGTTGTTATGTGTAAAGCCCTTTGGGCTGCAGCTCTTGTGAAAGGTGCTATACAAAAAAAGATTATTATTTCAATCAATTTGATTTAAAAACCTAGAATAAATGAATATAAATGACCTAATCATGGCTTAAAATGACTTTTCTCTCAAGGTGCAAATTGACCACCGCCGATCTGAATTTGCAGCTCAGACTTCAGACTGCACTCACCTTCAAGCCATCAGGCACCAGGATCTTGCGGGCCTTCTTGATCATCGGCTGTGGCTTGAGTTCCTCTTCACTGAAGGAGTGCCTCCTGGGGTCGTAGTTCGGCTGGCCAGACATATCCATGTCCGAAGAATCCATGTCGTACATGCCGATCCCATCTGGACCGCTGTCCGTGGGCGTCAGCAGAGGTGGACAGGAGGACGAGGAGGAAGAAGAGGGAGACTCACAGGAGTCGTTCATACTGGTCTGACTCCCTGTAATCAAAGAGAAGAACAATCTTGTTTTAATTTCTTTTCACTGAAATACATTTATCCTGAAATCAATAATATTGTCAAACTTCAACAGACCAGCTAATGATAGCGGCTTACTAAGACAGCAGTAAAAACACATGCAGCATTACATCATAATGACCACCAGATGGAAGCAGAGAGCTACTTTCTTCCTGTTATAAACAACAAACAACATTCCTTTGCCTGAGGATGTTTTTTCAAACTGCTTTTATGGACAGTAAGGTTTTCAGGGACACAGTTGTCTTTAGAGAATATTCTGTGGATTTACCCTGAAAATACACAGAATGATATAGTATAATACATCGTATTTGTAGCATACAGATAAACAGATATAAAGGAACTACTTGTTGTAGTGAGGGATACTGTCAATGAAAAGCTCTGGCTATTCCATTACACACTTTTGTATCATTTTATCTCGACCTAAACTCTTTTATATCAAGTACTGCACCCTAGGTTAGTTCAAAGAATCACTGATTTACATGTGATTTATTACACACCAGCAAACTGTCATAATATAATAAAACCATGACCCAAACCTGTCATTGTGTGTACTGCTGCCAAAACAAAAGAGTTACTATGGTCTTGCTGTTCCTAGTGATCCTATGTACAGTGGAAACCAGTGCTTCGACAAACACATAACCACAACCATCTTTTAAAATAGTATGTTCTATTAATTCAACTGGTGCCTGATATTGGCTATTATTATGGATCAATACTGCAAATGCTGGTAGACCAATGCCAACATCCAGAACTTAATAGCAAAAGAGAAATCTAAAAGTGGAGATGTTATGTAACTTTCTACCCCTCCCCTCAAAACGAGTTTCTTTAAGTGGGGCCAGTATAGGGCTATACCTCAACCCACCCCCTTTAAGGCCCAATGCACCTCACTCAAACTGACTTTCCTTTCCTATAAGAGACAAAATCATCCATTGACTGTTCCCATACCTCACAGAGGTGTGTGTTAACCTAAAGATTGATCTGATACGTTCAACTATTAACAAAAACAATCTTTAAATGATTTAATCTGGCTAAAGGAGCTGTTACATTATATGACAAACACAGAGAACTTAAGTCAGCATATGCGGCCTGACAAGTGACCAGTCTTAACGAAACCTGTATGCCTTTAATCCCACAAAGCTGATAGTTAATACAATTATTATGTGGAAACAAACAAACAAAACAAAGGACACAATCTGGTTTTAAGGCCAAAAAAAACTTTACATTTACAGGCAGGTTGTAGGCTGGGAAAAACAAAAACACCACCTCTATCTATGATATGTGTTGCCGCCTGTTAAACATTCTATCTGTAATGTATGAGCAGCTATCACATGACTAATGGCTGTATAATGGCCAGGTATTATGAAGGCATGTTTTCACAACAGGTGTTCCCTCATAATGTTCCCATGTTCCACAATGACAGCAAAACAAATTAAAGAGTGCTTTCACAGGCACCAAGATGAAGTCAAGCATGTCCCAGAACACATAATCAGCGGGTCTAAACAAACACTGAATCTTTAAGTGTGGATACTGTCCGCAACCAAGTGCCACAGAGGCCAGAACTGATGCACGCTTTTCCTCTAAACCAGAAGATTGTAATGATTAATGCTGCATAAACCCGACAGCAGGAACTAGTCCGTGCAACCGCCTGGTGTAGTGTTTTGTTGGAATGAAACCGTGCAAACCCTCAGCCCTCCTGTGGTACATGGTAGCCTCTCCCTGCTGTTTGAAAAGCTCTGGAACGCAGCCTTACAAAGTTGATTTGGCGCATTTTTGTCCACGTGTTTTTTAACCTTGAGAGAACAGAGAGACTTGCGCTTTTTAAGAAATAGTCAAATATGTGACTGCACACATTTCTGCACTTGTACAATAGCATTCCTGAAGCTGAGGGCCCCGAGGCTGCTGTGAAGGCCAACAGTAGCTCTGCTCCTGCTTAGGCACCTTACATAGTCATAGGTTGTTAGGTGTCGCTCCGTTTAACATTTATGAAGCAGCTGGTTGTTGGGCACCTTTATGATGCTGCCGATTACAATACAGCTTTTTAAGTTTCAAGCTTTGGGAGAGCTGATGACAAAATGATTTAATAAACTTCAGCACAGTCTCAGCCGCATAATAATATATACAATGTTAGACTATCATTTCTCCACTTTCAATCAATTATGCTAATTGTCTATACTATGTTTTGTAGTTGGAATCTCAAACTATTTCAAGAGTTAAAAATAAAGAGATTGTCATCCAAATGCATGGGACTTTAATCATGCGATATAAATGCATTATCAGCGTCTATAAACATGCACTTTGTCACCTAAATGTCCTGCGTCAACATCCCACGCGGCATAAAATTCTCCTCTGGATATCAGTGCACTTAATGTCATTCATCTGTGATCAAATGTTCCCGTTTGAAGTCCAGCAGCACGGGGGGAAACTCTTCCTGTTGCTCCGCATGTCCCTCCTCCTGTGGGCTCCTCCTCCGTGTCTACTGGCCCTGCCTCTAGTTCTCTCACTCCAGTACTCACTAGCCTCGGCACGTGTACCGACGCGCACACATGGCTGTGGCGTGTGAAGTGGGGAGAGATTTAAAGACACGCAACCGCAAAGACTCCACTCTCTCTCTCTCTCTCTCTCTCTCTCTCTCTCTCTCTCTCTCTCTCTCTCTCTTAGTACTGTTTTGACCCTGCTGCACGTTTATAATGGGCTGGGACTGAATGCTGATTGTGTTGCACACTGCAGTACACAGATCACATGCCGAACTCAACCAAACCTCCTTGTGAGGTTGACTCATCAAATATAGCTCAAGACTTCTTTCTTTCAAATATTCTACCTTTCCTAGTCTCTTCTCTCCACAGCTTCCTCGCCCAACTTTTGCACTGCACCATACTACAAAAAAATGTCCAACATTGTTAAGCAGCCATTTCTACACTCTTGCGCATTTTTTTTCTCTCTCTTTCAGGTTGACTTGGCGCGTAGAGCCATGTGACCGTATCTCCTTTGCCTTCAGTTTGACCCCAGAGGTCAGAAAAAAAAATGCTTGGTCACCATTGTGTTTTGTTGTAAACGCAGAGTTAAAAGTGCTGAATCACTAGCCTATGGGAACATTATAACCTTCATCACATATCAACCATTATTAATTGTAGGGTCTACTAGTCTCATATCTGGGGACAATTTGTCTCTTTCAGCTGCTCAACTCTGCAAAGTTTGCAGAACTCTCTTCCATGATATTTCTGTTTTGAGCTGATAAGGAGAAACCTTGGAAAAACAACCCGTCCTTGGGTCACTTTTTACTTTGTGGTTCAGCTAAGAACAAAACGGTCCATGTAAGGGAACTCACCATGCAAACAGTCATTTCCACCTCCGAGACCCTGCGGCTGAGCCACCTCCAAACCGATGAGCGACGGGGAAGAAGAAGGCGATGAAGATGAAGAGCCGGGTGGGGATGAGGGCGGTAGGCACTGGGAGCTCTGGTTGGGCACAGCTGACTGGGAGCTCTGCGAGGGGATCTGGGCTGAACTGGAGCTGTTGTTATTATGCATGCTGCCCATTCCATTTTCGGTCAGAAACTCCTCCAAGTCCATGTACTGAAGCTGGAAGAGGCCCCCATCTGCAGGCAAAGTGCGATCCCACAAGAGGGGCCCCAAGAACTGGTTGAAACTTCCTCCTCCATTTCCACCAGTACCACCAGCACCACCAGCACCAGTACCACCACTCCCTCCGCCGTTACTGTTAGTACTGTTGCCTATTGCACTGCCATTCCTCACGGGGCACACTCCCATGGAGTCCTCATCAACGTCCAGCTTCTCTTTGTCTACCAGAGATAAGAGAGCAGAATCATAATAAGAACAGATGGAGGATGATGAAGACCAACTTTCAGTACACAAGAGAGTTCTTTCACTAAAAGGTTTTCTGGAGACATTTTAGTCAGTGGACGCTAACATCGACTCAACATACTGTGGCAGGTGTATTCATGGGATGCAGTTCTGCAAAAATCTCCCTTTTATCCTATGTCCCACACACAAGTACACACTCGCAGATGGACCAGATGGTAGCTGAATTGCAGCACTAAGCAAGAGCCAAAACCAATTTGTTGTCATAACACATACATAAGCTCCTGAACAAATCTCACAATACTTGAAGGCACGTTTTGGAAACTGCACCGCATTACAGCTAAACCAAAACGTGTCGGCACTCATTGTAATCTGGTTCCCAATTTGAAGTCGCAGCGGGGATTATAATCCAGGTGAATACTCATCAGGGTCATGGAAGACTCATCACGAATGTGTGTGTGTGTGATGGTGCATCAGAGTGCCATGAAATAAAACAAATGCAATGTTTGTTATATAATAATGTTGCATATTTGTAATGCAATAACTGCATCAGTGGGTGGAACAGAGGGGTGTGATTTATTCATTGCACATATTGGAGATAGACCGTGTCATGTGCTTGTGCTGTACATTCAACACAAACAGCACTGTCACATAGTATCAACTCATCCAATGAGAGAGTGTCTCACCTTTTGCATCGCACAGGGGTTTTAAACGCTGGTCTCCCTTCATGGGGTGCTGCAGGAGGGATTTAAGACCTGCCATAGAGTTGAGTGGCCCCCCTGTGAGGGAGCCTGCAGGCTGGGTACAACTTCCAAACTGTGGGCTTGTGCCAGCTGGGAGGTCGGGGTTCGGAAGCTGGGAGAGCTGCCTGGACATCCTGGGCCAGATGGGGTCGTAGAAAGATAGGTCTACTGGGGGCACTTGAAGGGGCGTGGCAAACTGACCGGAGAGCCTACCAATAGAACAAGTATGCTGGATGACTGCGCGCCTGTGCAGGGGGGAGGTGTGGGGGTGGAGAAAGAGAGAGAGAGTTTTGAGAAGAGTCCTTGCAGAATAAAGCAACCATTGTAATGTAATCACAAGTATGAGCATAGAATTAACAGATGAATCATACTTTGACAACTTAAATGTAGTTACCTTTCACTTGAGGTTATGCAGAGTTCCTTATTTCCTTGCAGAAATATTTTCATCGAAATATTCCATTGCAGTTGAATGTTGTTAAAATTATTCAGTAGATGAAGCTGGTATTCTCAGAGGACCAGTGTGGGAGGGACACTCAGACTATCTGAGAAAGAATACTGTCCATAATAATAAAAAAAAAAAAAAAAATACAAAGACGTCTAAATGACAACGTAACCCGCAAACAGCACGGACAGGAAAATGTTACAATTAAAACTTGTAGAATAATATCCCGAGTTAATCGTTCCAGCAATCAGAAAGAAGATCCCAAAATAGTTGCAAAGCAGACCTCCGTCAAAACAACAAAACTGTGTGTACAAAAAAAAAAAACATGCACAGCGACGAGAGCAGTGACTGTGTTGGTCAGATGACAAGTTGTATTGGTGTTTCTCTCCTCTGCTGTCGCGCTCTGCTGTCCGTCGGGGGGGAGGAAAGGGGGGAGGAGGGGGTCGTTTCCTCTCTCTCTGTCTGTACTTTTTTTTGCATCCGGTGAATCCAGTCACGGGCGCACGGGCTTAGGTCTGTTAGGGCCGCGCGACGTCCACGTCCGATCGTCCTCTCTCTCTCTCTCTCTCTCTCTCTCTCTCTCTCTCTCTCAGCTGGAGCGGACACGGGCAGTTCACGTGACGTCACACCTCGCGGAACAAGCGAGTGAGGCGCGAGGAGGGCGGGGCCCCGGGATTTAGCAGATCTCTCAATTCTCGCTTATAATTTATGAGACACACCTACCCTCGTGCCACACCTCGAGCACAGCAAGCTGTTTGTTTTGTCTGACGGGTACAAACCCAATGACTTGTACCAGGTTTGGTTATTTGCTGCAGCAATCATGATATCAAGTGGTAATCGATTTAGTACGGTGACACACAGTAAACCGTCTTTAGACTAGTAAACCTTGACATCACGGGCATATTCATGCTCGGGATTACTGGCTCAAGCCTTGTTTGCACATCTCTGTTCACCCACAGTTGTTGGCCTTCTGTAATAATCAGGTAGTGCAGCATGGCTTTTCCAGTTTCCTTGTAATCCACAGAAAACGTGACTGTGCCGTTTTTTTCAGGCGAGAGGAACGTTTCAGCACGTTGCCTCCCGGCGTACAATAGCTGTTCCAGCTCACGTGTACGAGGCACGCGGAGACGAGGCCTGTGAGGCTCGCGGCTCCGGCTCCCATTGGCTTCGGAGACTCGTCGCTCCGCCCACGACGGATGCTTATTGGACAGAAATAGGTCGAATAAACCTGCCCGCTCGGATTCCCCCCAGTGCATGCCACTGCCGCGTGAGACCAGTTCGAAACACAAAAAGCGCGAGGGCTGTCTGGTCTACTGTACAGTTGCAGAGCACATGCAAAACATTGCGCGCCCCAAGAGTTCACCTTTTGTTTTTTCAGATTTGGACATGTAGAAGTTGACAAGTAAGCAGCTGACAGACTCAAGTCACCCGTCAGCTCCATATATATAGAATCCATATCAGTGGTGTGCATTAAATGAAATGTGAATATTAAATGTACCAGGACTGTCTTCTGGGGTTCTGGGCCCCAGTTAACACCGTCCTGTCTTTTAAATAAAACTATACAACTGTAGGTTTTGTCCAGCTGTGGGTTCCTCACAACCTGGATCCCCACCTAAAACAACAGTGGGTATTAATCATCTTTTTAATGAAAGAAAGTCAGATGGATTTTTTTGTATCATCTATCTAATTGCAAGATTTGCATAGATGTTTTATCTAATTTTAGCATACACAATTTACTCTTTTTTCAGGTCAAACAGTTAAGTAAATCACAACATTGTGGTTGGTGTTACTCATTAAAGTATCTTACTGTTTCAGATTTGTCTACCATGAAATCATTGATTTGGAGTCACAGAAAGGGCTACAGTAAAAAAATAATATAAAATTTCTAATGTGAGTTTATATTTCCCACACGTGCAAAATTGCATTTCGCCCTTAAAGCCCTTTAATTTCTAAACATTTAGTGAGACTACCGAATGATTCTGGAGCATTGTGTTTACTTGGTGGCCTTAATCTCGTAGCAAACATCAGACAGGAGGCACATAATTCACACAGTCATACAACACTCAGCCTCTCCAGTCCACCCCTATCTGTGCAAAATCCATGTGACTGCCACACTTATCAACAACAGGCCAAGTGTACAGTATAAATGAGTTGCCTACTGCCATCTGGTGGAGCTATGAGTGAGAAGTTTTACACAGTACACTGATAATATACTGTACATTTTAATTATTGAAAACGATTCATTACCCTGGAGTACTCTGGCCAACCCCAATGGGAAACCTAGGACCTTTAATGTGATTTATTGCTATGTCACAATGAATCTGTGTCTGTTGTGGAATCCTTCAGGAGTCTGGGGATTTCTCTCAGGACCTAAAGAGGAAAAAAAAGGCCCTGCAGAGGATGTACTTCCTTCAATCTGCCTCAGGAGCTGCCCATACGATTCAACACTGCAATAACGCAGCCTGTTCTCTGCACGTCCGTCACAGTCTGGTTCCGATTAGCCACCAAACAGGACAGGATCAGATTACAATGGACAGTTAGAACTGCAGAGAAGAACACGGGTGGCAGTCTGTCCCTCCATCCAGGATTTACCCTCCCCCAGATACAGGAAAAGGGCAGGAAGCATCACTGCAGACCCTTCAGAATACTGAATGCCAAAACAACCAGACACAAGATCAATTTCTTCCCACAGCTCGTCCCTCTGGTGAACAGTTCAATCAGTCACACACTGTCAATAACCCTGGAACACCAAAACATTCACTGCTCCCAATATAGATCTTTTTCTTTTTTTTTTTTACAGTTTTTAATGCACTATATATATTGATATCTCAAATACAAATCCTACAAGCTGTATACACTATATAGACATGTATACATGCACATACTGTATAGACCATGTATACCAATCAGTATTTATTTCTTTGAACTGTTTGTAGTTTGCAACTTACCGAACACTTGACCTGTATAAAGACTGTTGTATATGCTTTTTTAAAATCTATTTATATAAACACCTATTTTGTCACTACTTGTGTACATAATAATACCGTCTACCTTTATTTGTAAGCGTGGTTGTCTTTGTTCCTCACTGTTGTCTATTTCTGTGTACATTAAGAGCACAAAAACTATGTATTTATACACTTTATGTGTATAAATACTTGGCCAATGAAGGTGATTCAGATTCTTATACATCCTGAAAACCATTTAATCCACAGTGATATGGAATTCACACAGGACATGAAGATAAATGTCATTTTAAACCTTCAACACTAACTTTGTCATGACTAACAGTTTGTACCATCTTCAGGATATTGCAAAAGGCAACTTTTAAATGACAAATGAAAGGAAAACAAATGATTACACTTAAGGTTTATTCATTGCTGAAATATAATCAACTACTGACTTCTCAGTAAATAATGTGATAGAAATCTACTAAAACTATCATTTTTCTTCAGAAGAAAAAAAAGGGAAGGCTTGACAGGGGTATGAACATTTCAAATGTGAATAAAGTGACATGATGTACTTAAAACTTGCTTCGGAAGAAAAAAAAAAGGCTTAACAGTAAGAACATGATTGCAACTCAGCAAAAAGTAAAAAGGTAGAAGGGGTTAAGTATAAGATTGGCATGAAGACTGATTGGGTTACACACATAAATACATGGAATATTACATTGGTTTCTATTATGATATAGGTCCTTGTCTTTAACACACCGTGAAGTACTGTAGAAATAATCACTGCTAAAAAGAGCATACAAATAACATGAGATAAACACGTGTTACAGTCCACTTGTTTAAACTGTTTTCAATCTCTTGGTATAAAAGCTAGGAATATCTCAAATAAATGAAGTAGTGTGAACATACTAAGCAAGGCTTTTTGTAAGTTTCTTCATTTTGGCGGGAGGGGGAACCTTGAAATGCTAATTACCAGCAACTTTGAACATTTTATCTATACGTGATTCAATCACTAGGGAATATAGAGCAACTCTTAAATCAAGTTTTAACACTACAAACTTCTGGGCATATACTGAATAAACCATCACATACTGTAGGAGTGATTTCACAACCTCAGCTAAAAACTTGACCAGAGAACAAACATGCACTGACAAACTATCAACAAAGGTCTTTGTCCTCATGTCCCTACTCCTAATAAATGCACTTTACATTTTTAAAAAAATCCTCAGAACCTCTAAGTGAACAACAACAAGACAGAGTACACAGCAGAGACGTTTATCATACAGCAAGAGGTGTAGCAGGGAGTCTAGTTATGGGGGAGAGAAGTACATTAGCAGGTCATTTCACCTAAACTTGTCTAGTAACTGCACAGTGTCAGCCAAGCATAGTGTCAATGCACTTAAGGGGTTAATGAACCTATGGAAACAGTCACGTCTTTGAAAACACCTTCCAATATAATCTGGAAGGATTTCTGGTGAACTTTTAAAGGATGCTCTACAGTAGTTGTTAACACACTCATTCTAATAGTCAGCAGAGTAGATGTCAACAGAGACATGAGGAAAATTATCCTAAAAGGCAGCATTTGCCTTTTTAAGTCCCTTTTTTTTTTTTTGCTCGCCTTCCCATTTTAGAACTGAAATATCCCACTGGTGTGCCCCTCTTTTCAGGTACCGGGACGCTCAGTATCTATATGGTCCCTGTAGGTACGGTATCTCCTCCTGACCCTCTCGGGTCGGCCTCTCTCCTGGTCTCTTTGAAAGCTTCAGCCTGTTAGCATCTCCTCGCTGCAGTCCTTTAGCCCTGCGGCGGCAGGACACCTTGTGCCTGTAGAGCAACGTAGCATTCCAGAAGCGAGTGGAGCAGCGTCGGCAGGAGAAAGTCCCTCTGGCGCGATGGGAGGCCCGATGGATGAAGGCGGACAAAGCCCTGTGAGACTGCTTCCCACATACACTGCACCTGAGTCGCTCCTGAGTGGTCGAGGCTTTCTGTGGGTGTTTAACTGCCATGTGGACAAGCAGTCCCGCTTTACGGGAAAACACAGAATTGGGGCATATAGGGCAGCCGAAACGTTTCACAGGGACTTTGAGAGACGAGAGGATCTGCGCCTTCATCCCCCCGGTGTTGACAAGCTTATACCCACCACTACCTGATCCTTCTCCTCGCCTAATTGTCAAACGAAGAGAGCCTTGCTTTTTATTCATCTGCCTTCTTATTGTACAACTTATCTTTCTCTTCTTTTTGCTTCCATCAAATCTGACTAAATCTTGGGAATCCCATTTATTTTCCCTCCAATCTCTCCTGTTGGACTTTTTTTTTTTCTTCTTGTGTCGTCTCATGTCATCGTGTGATAACTGGATGCTGCAGTCGAGGTGTTGGTGGGACTGGCTCCCTGACTGATGATGAAGATGATGGTGGGAGATATGATGATGATGATGCAGATGATGATGTTCAGTGGAGGGCAGTTCCGTGAGGGGCTGGAACGGGGCGGTGGTGTGGAGCGTACGGCTACGGGATCCAGCTGGATATATGTGCTCTCCTTTCACCCCGGCGGGGGAATGCGGGTGCTGGGGGGCCATGATTGTAGAGTTTGGAGGCAGGGGCTGCGAGTAAGCTGGAGCATTAGAGGCTGAAGATTGGGCCGCAGCGTCATAAAAGAGAGGAGAGTAACCAGGTGGTGGTTGTGGGGGTGGCTGCTGGTGGCTATGAGTGACGACACTAAGACTCTGCCCTCCGTGGCCTTCTGTGGAAGGAGCCATCTGCAGCAGGGCATTGGTGGCAGCCTCACTCTCTGATGTTGACTGATTCACATCACTGCCGCCTCTATTGTCTCCAGACCCACTGCTGCCTTCTTGCGGATTAGGCGGATCCGTACGGGTCATCCCGTGCTGCGATTGCCTGTGTCGAGTGAGGCTGTTAGAGTAAGCAAATGCTTTTCCACATACCTCACAGCAAAAGAGCTTTTCACCCCCACCTTCATGGACCGTCTGATGATGGGCTGTCAGATGGAAGTGGTGGCGGAAGGACTTCCAGCATATAGCGCAGGTGTAGAGTCGAGGCGGCGGTGGGGCTGGAGGCTGCGACTGGGGGTTGGTCTCTTGAGGTTTGACGTCTTGAGGGTAGGAGAAATAGGAGGTGCTTGGTGCTTGGATCTGGCTCCTGTCTTGGGCCACGCTACATTGAGGGTTGGGGTTAAAGCTGTTAAGGTTATCCGCAGCTGGTGTTGTGGGCACCTCTTCCAGCTCCCCTTTCTGGTGGAGTTTACTGTGCCTCCTGAGGCTCTGGGAGTAACCAAACTCTTTTCCACAGATGCTGCATTTGTAATTCTTGGCCCCAGAGTGGACCGTTTGATGCTTGCTGAGGTGAAAAGCCTCTCTGAAATACTTTCCACAAACAGTGCAGTGATGGGGCTTCTCTCCCGTATGGATGCGGTCGTGTCTGCGTAGGGTCTCGCGACGTGCAAATCCCTTCCCACAGACGCTGCAGAGGTGAGTGCGTGGCAGGCCACTGGACCCCATTCTGGGGGTGTATTGCCTACGTTTGGGGGGCTGTCCACCAGCTGCAGGATCTTTCTTAGCTCTGGGTTTGCGGGGACGTTTTGGTTTGGCAGTAGGATTCTGTGGGTTGCTGCTCATAGCCTCCTGGCTCCCGCCACCTCTGAAATTCTTATCTAAACCAGATGTTGATGAAGGTGAGCCCAGAGGACCTAAACCAAGACCACCTAGTAGACCTCCTATGATGTCTCCCCTATCATCCCCTCTATTTCCACTGTTACTAGCTGCTGTTATAGCAGAGATTGCGTTATTGACAGAGCTAGTGACATCATCCTCTGAGTCATCCAGTAGAGAAGAAAGGGGCAGGTGGGGCTGTTGCTGCGGATGGTGGTGCTGGTTGTGGCTCTGTGAGTGCGGATGCAGTGTTGGAGCCAAGGGTGCCTTTCTCAGAGCTGGGCCCGCCATCCCACTTCCACAGGGAGAGGCACCAGAGTAGCATGGAGATGGATTACCTTGAGAACGATGGTCGTCATGGTAGCCTGTGTAACGATTCCGAGAGTAGTCAGTGGGGTATTTAGCATCTGATCTGTCCCTGTCATTTGAATTAACTCCCCTTCCAGACTGAAACAGACCATCACATCCTAACCCTGATTTTGGTTCTCTTTCCCCCACAATGATTACACCATCTTCTTCCTCAGTTTTCCCATAAATAACACCTCTATTGCTCTGATAAGTTCCCCCTCCTCCATTACCTCCTCCACCCCCTCCCCCGGCTCTGTCCTCACCATCAGATCCTGTCTTGCTGCCCCTTTGTTTGGGTCCCCTACCTGGCTTGCCGCAGGTGCCTGAGGCAGCATGGTTGAGAAGAGAGGTGCTCTCACGGAAGGCACGACCACAGGCGGGACATCGGAATGGCTTTTCCTCATGTATCTTCTCGTGGCGTGTCAGTGACTCTCTACGATTAAAAGCCCGAGAGCAGGTGGAGCAGCCATATGGGCGGGCTGAAGAGTGTATAACACCATGTTGCAGGAGATGCCCTTTTTTCTTAAAGCCTTTGCCACAATCAGGGCAATGAAATATTTTGTCTGGGCTAGGACAAGAATTGGTTGGGGTTGGGGTTGGGGTTGGGGGAGTTTCTTGGGTCGAATGAGGAAGGCTTGGGTCAGACTGTGCTTTAATGTGAATGGGGTTTGGGCCAGTAGAGGAAGAATTGCTAGTACCTGCAGTGGTTGGCTCATGCATGCGCAAATGCCTGCGAAGGCTTGAAAGGTGAGGGAAGCTTTTGCCACACTCTCCACAGCTATAAACAGGCTCTGAATCAGACTCTGTGTTGTTGGCTTGCATTGAGCTCTGGTTATCAGATTTAGAAAGGTGAGCATCATTAGTAACCAGTACTGAGGCAGCAGTGGAAGAGGGAGCAGAGGAGGAGGAAGAAACTACTGATGAGGATGAAGATGATGAGGCAAGCAAGGATGATGGGTCTCCACCCATATTTGACATACCAACCCCGCTCCCAATTAAAGCTGGGGGCTGACCATGACTAAGCCCTCCACCATTACTACTAGCAGTGGGATTACCACTGTGGCTGCCGTGGCCACTACTGCTATTACTACCGCTTTCAGATTTTCTCTGTGGCAAATAGCCAGCCATTGCTTTCTTCCTCCTACTGCTACTGCCGCCACTACTATTACTTCCACCTCCACTACTTTCCCCTTTACCATCATCTTTAGATAAAGATAAATGGAGTGGCAAGGGGAGCGGCAAACCTGCCTCTTGCTGCATCAGAGATGCTATCTGATTTGACGAGAGTACAGGGATGCCCTGGAAGTCAAAGCCACCCAGTGATGAGGAATGGGAGCCTGGGTGGAGTGGGTGGTGAGGATGGGAATGAGGGTGAGGATGAGAAAGGGCGTGAGGTGGAAGCTGTTGCTGCTGGGGCGGCTGCTGTGAAGCCTGATGTGACTGGGGGGTGGAGTGGCCATGTGAGTGAGAAGAATGCAAAGCAGGAGGCGGAGCAAGACTAGAACCGGGGTCCCCGCCTGTCTGACTTAAACCAAGCCCTAAGTGGTTATGGGTTCCCTGTTGGACAAGAAACTGCTCTAAACTAGCATTAGAAGGCACCCCAGAAAGGAAATACTGATTAGCAGCTAACATGCAACTAAATTGTTGGTGAAGGCTTCGTGCATCAGACTGGGCCCCAACCAACTGGTGTCCCAATGAGCTGACTGCACTGCTGCTAGAAGGGTTGTTAGAGGTGGCCACAGATGTTGAAGTGGAAGGAGAGGAAGAGGAGGGACCAGATGATACTTGGGGGAGAGAGAGGCCGGGATGCAGAGGAGGGGGTGGAGGTGCTGATGTTACTAATCCTCCTAATCCCCCCGCACTCCCACTACTGCTACTTCCCCCAGCAAAGTGCTCAAAACGCCCTACACCTGGGTGTAACTGCTCCTGTGCTAGTGCTGCCTCAGACGGGTGGAAAGAGCGCAGGAACTGTGGGTAGCCTGACGAATGGCTTGAGCTGCTGCTGCTCATCTTGCTTGACTTTGAACGAGAGCTCTGAGATGAGGAAGGCTGTTGTTGTAAAGGTGGGGGAGGAGGGGCACTCATCTTGGCAAAAATGGAGGCAGAATCAGAAAAGGCGTTACCTCTTGACCCCTGCAGGGGGCCCAAGCCAAGTCCAGACAGAAGAGCTCCAGAAGACTCAGCCTGCTGCTGCTGCTGCTGCTGGAGTTGATGCTGGTGAAGTTGCACTTGCTGCTGATGCTGTAGTTGTCGATCTAACCCGAGGCCTTTAAACTGGTGGGCCTGATGCCCACTTAACATCTCTATAATGTCCAGATTGTATTTTCCAAATTGGAACATTTCCCACTCACTGGCACATGGGGGTGCACGGGCCAAACCTCCAGCACTAGGAGCGGCAACAAAGATCCCACCACTGACTGGTGAAAGACAAACTTTACCCTAAGAGTGAGCTTATGCTACTAATATTTTCCAGAACTACTTGAATGTCTTAAATCTTAAGTTCGTCTCTCCAGATAGTTTACTTCTGGTGCTGCTACTCCCTGTTGATTATCCACTGCCCACACTCTACTTCCAAAATGAGTGGGGTGGCCGGGAAGATGAGTTTATGATCAAAGGGTAAAAGTGTCTTTAAGACAGGTAGATGAGTTCCACCTAATTTTAAAATGGCTTAGAATAGTTTTTATTGAGAAGCAGTTCAAATGACTTCTTCTGGTTTCCTTTGAGAGTTACTGCGTTGACATTATCCTTCATCTAAGCAAGATTCCTGATCCGTGTTCAGCCGAGACGATCCTACAGCTGTAAAAACAAAATTCAAAAAGGGATGAAAGTCATCGACGGGGGAACAGGACTTTTGAATAAAATTCTGCTAACTGTCTTTTGCTAATAGGCCTTCAACCTATACAGAGGTGACCCCCCATCTATTAAGGTGAATCTACATAGACATTAACTTAAGTCTGCACTGTAACATTACAAGAGATTTTTCCCCAATGGCTGACATTAGGTGAAAAGATTATTTAAATTCATTCTGTATTGTAAATGCAAATCACAATACTTGACTGGAGAGAATGATTACTTGAATACTTTGACATCAGGTTTAATTTGCCATTTTTCTTCAACACATACATTAGATTTGAGAACACAAATTAGTACTTTTGTTAGCTTTTAGCTCTCACATTGTTCATGCTGCAATTTACCTACCAAAAGTTTCTTATTATTGTGAGGCAATTAGCCCCTCAGTTTAAACGACCAATGTACATTTCGATGTCCGGTTACATTTCTCAGTTCTCCCTCTCCAGGTACGTCTACATGCTAATAAACACGTGCGATCTTTTATGTTTTGTAATAACTTACCATTATGTGGTTCTGCTGGATTGCAGCACAACCAGAATTGTTGCATGATTGCCAATTCTTTTTATCATAAGGTACATCTTTACTAAAGGAGGCAAAAGTTACTTTCATCATTCTTACTGTCTACACATATAGTTGTTCATATTAGGCCTCTGCCATGAAGGTTGGTGGTGAAAGGAGGCAGACGTTGCTTATTTAACAAAGCTAACTTGGAGATAGTGACCCAATTTATGACAATATTATACACTGACTTACTTAGCACTGTAAGTGGCAATCTGTGCCGCAGCGGTTCAGTGATGTACAGTATCTCACACTATATTTTCTACAGCATAAATACAGTATATGTGGCTCTCTCTGCAAGTACCAAATGGTATTGAGGACGAGAAACTGACAGAAAATAGAGAGGTTTAGCCGTGTTGCAAGAAATGCCACATTAGACAGCAGATGCCTCGCTTTTGGTTAAATGCAAGTGTGTGTACATGACTGATTTTACACTGGTGCATCCCTGCTACATTTTACACTCTGTGCCGTCAACATTCTGCAAATCATGGCTTGTAATTATTACCATGAGAAAGTTGACAGTTTATCGTGTCTACATTTTGTGCCAACAGAGAATCATATTTTAGCACCATACTCACCATTGCCTTTTTTTTCATTTCCGTTTAAGTTTGTTTATTACCAGATAGTCACAAAGGCATACACACTTTCAGTACTTTAAGCAACTATTAGGTTCCTTCTTAGCCTAAAATCAGTCCACATAATGTCAAAATGCAGTCCATGTGAATGTCTTTTGTTTTTAGAAATGTTCTGAAAAGGAATATTAGAAGTGGTCAATCACCTGAGTCGAAATGGTGGGGGGGGATTACACAGTATCATATGCTGTGTAATACCTTAAGGTGTATCAAGAGGAGGACTGGCCTGTAAATATCAAGTTACATCCATTCATATTGCACATTTTCCATATGATATATAATTCATCCTGTCCATTGATTTATTTATATCTATGGCACTTAATTATACTAAGCTGCCTTTAGTTGGACCTGTACTCACTATGTGCAGTGTCATTAAAATCGGATTAAATCTAATCTAACCACAACTACCAACAATATGATACGTTATTTAATTAAATAAATACACCTAAATACACTTTTCATAGTCAAAAAAGGGGGAAATAGATCATTTAACTGTTAGGTTGTTGTAGGCGTTCAGATGTACTGTTATTCTACTTCTGAAGAAGACGGAGAGTATAACGTTATACCGGCTCCGGTAATCACTCCATTTGAATCTCGTTTTGCTCACCTCGTAATATCTTACCGTTTCCTCTAATCGATGTGATGAACCTATTGGGGAGTGAGCTCCCCTGGCAGATGAGGGTGATAATCTATCGCATATTTCACTGCCTCTCATTTTAACGTAAATCACCCGATCCTGTGAAAGAAGGGCAGAAAATGCTCAAATTAACACCAGTATCACACCCGCTGCACAGTGTAAACATTAGCGGCATCTTTACAGGCGCAAGTAATAACGGATGCACTCGAGGAGGCATCCTGCGTTAGTATTGGCTCACATTTGGGAGGAAAAAGGGAAAACATTGGACGCGCTTGCATGCAAAACTTCTCTCCTTATCGTCGTATTCTTCACAGGCTCGGCGTGTTTAGCCATTTGGTGCCACACGCAATCTAGAACGCCACCACCCGCTGTAAGCTAACGTTAGCCATCTTTCCGATTCGCTTTATTAAAAGCACGCCGACGACCGTTACCATTACGAGGCTAGCGTTAGCATTATTACACATGCGTAACCTATATTCGGCTAATGTTTACCTACACATTGAGTTGCAGAGCACAGTTGCAGATGGATGAGGCCTGTCACGCCTTCTTCTAACTGCCTAGCTAGCTATCGCCCGCGTCCATGTCTGCGTGCTGTTTTCCAGTCGTTAGCCAGAGCCATTTTCACTGATGCTGAGCCGAGTGAACACTTACACGGTTCCCGCAAGAAATCAACGCCGACCGCAGCCGCCTCCTTTTGCCTTTAGATTACGACCGTTTGCGTCGACAGGGAGCTTTCGCTAAAGATTTCGACGACCGAGGAAAAAATTTGGATGGTCGGTGATGATATTTTTTGGGTAAAAGTGAGTGACGTGTGCTCCCTTAACATCGGTCCTTTCCGGCCCTTGTAATATTTCCGGGTAGCACGAGCGGGGCTCACGGGCGGCTGCATAGGGCTCACAGCAGTTTTACCGTTTGGTAAAAGAGGAATAATCTTCCACAAACGTGACACATTCATGCAATTAGTTTAATTTAACTTCCACAACCCTCTGCCCGATTCTATAAAATGTTACCCAGTCTCAGTGGGAGGTTGAGGACTTTACCCCAGGTTGCATAATGGATGATGTCTTATAGGCCTATTATACTTCAAATTCTGTCTTTTGGCTATAACTAATTAATAAATTGCATTAGCTGAATAAAAATAGCCTATAGTGTGCTCTTTTATTCTATCTCTTTGTATTAGTAATTCAATATCTTATTTATTAAGTTTATGCACAGGCCACAGCCATTTTGAATTATGCCATAAAAATAACGTTACACATCTAAATTAGTTTCATAAACTTTACGTCTAAACTATGTATAATTTCTAGAGAGGTATAATCTAGTGATGTGATGGTAGATTTAGAAAACAGGTCTTCAGGGGCATGAACGCAATTGTTAATGCTCTTAATTTATATATATATATATATTTTAAACAGCCAATTAAAGTTAATACATATTTCACAGATCTATGTGTAAAGAAAAAGTCTAATGTGTATGTGTATGAATAAATAATATAAATTCATTGTGATCATTATTACTACCAAATTACAAGTTATTCAGGGGATACAATTATCTTTGTTGTCATTCCCATTTGATTGTTGTCTGTATAGTTTGTAACTATGAGGTATATAGTAGTATTTACAAAAAGTGCTTGATAAGAGCTTGTAATTTAATTTTTCATTGGCCTTTCAGTCACACACATTCATAGTTCTGAGCGTTAAAAATAATTTAATAACAATGAACAAAACAAGTCACATGAATTTCTCAAAGCACTCAAGATAAAAAGGACATTTAGTTTTTTTCTTGTCATCTCTTCTTGGCTTCTCCTGTTCCTCTATCCCAAACAGATCTACAAAATTGAACCACTTTAAAAGTGATCAGCCGTAAATCAACAAACTCCAGATCAATGTGATTATTAAGAAATATGAATAAAAACAACACTTTAATAAAAGTTGTGGGAAACTTAACCTCAGGCTTATCATCACACACATCTTGGAATTGATTCAGTCATTATAATCACAAATAAGTGAATGTTTTCAGCCCTGTGCCTCTCTGATATTAAGGATGGTAATCAGGCCTGTGTTAGGTTAGGATGCTAATCGTGTGCACAGAGCATGTAGGACCCATCATCTTTTACTTAGGACCATCTCAAAGCCTTAACTCATGTATTTACCATTTGAATATTAATTTGTCTTTTATAGCAAATGTGCTGTCTGTCAGTGTCTTAAACTGTGCATAATTTGTGAAAAATGGGGTTTCACTTTACTTAGCAGATATATAATGCATTAATATGAATGGTGACAGGTGTTGGACAGTGTGGGCAGCTTTTCTTAAAAATTAAGACCTTTTGAGTGAAGGCTTCATGCAGGTTTTGTCTCAGACAGAGCCAAGGAGCTACTGAACCTCCTGGTGGTGAAATGTGCAAATTACACTGATTGTACCGCATCGGTGGCAGCCAATGCTTAAATCAAACATAATATTTTCTGTGCCCTTTGTGTACCTCCTGTGAAAATTATTTCTCTATCAGTACAATGTCACCGTCTGCTCTTTTATTTCAGCCTTCATACATCTCAGTGCAATAAATGTATTCACAGGAGGTTTTAAATATGAGCTCCGTAGCCCTCACCTCACTCTAAGGATCCAGCAGGTACTGATGATATAACTCCGCACTCAGATGGTCTAGAGCTGTGAATTATAGCAAGACAAATTTCACCTTTTCATTTCATTTAAAAGCATTGTTGCCCACTCCCACTGGCACTGTATAGCCCTAATGTGGCTTATACAATATCTCACATCCTGATGTGGGATTGTATCATAGAGCCACTCTGTGTGCTCACTAACCAACTGAAGACTAATGGCTTTTTGTTAATATAGAGCCGTTGCTTCTGGTTTGACCCCTTATAAAACATTAATTTGTCTTGTGATTATTTTAGAATCTCAATATTGTCTCTGATCAAACCTGGTTTTAAAATTTACACCACTGCTATTAAGTACAAATTTGAGGTGCTTGTACTTTATTTGTGTATTTCCATTTTGTGCTATTTAATATTTCTACTCCACAGTAAATCACAATAAATATTTTACTTCCTACTTGTTACAGATTAAGACAATTGTAGATTAAACTGCTTAACAGCATATATAACTGTAAGACTAGCTGCATCTTGATAATCTTCAACAGCTATTTACACATGAATGAACCAATAATAATAATCTAATTTTCTGCTTAGTGAATACTTTTAATAGCTTTTGATGCTTTAAGTGTATTTCGCTCATACAACTTATTATTTCACTGTAGGACTTTTACTTTTAATCGAGTATTTTTATTTTGCAGTTTGCTACTTTTATTTAAGTAGAGGAGCCAAATACTTCCTCACTGAAAACGTCGATGTGGCTAAATTCTTTACAGAAAACATAGATTTCTGCTGAAACAGAGAAGTAGGCCTATAGCTCATTGGCTTGCCACGTGTTTTATTGCAGAGTCTTACTTTAACTAGATTACACATCAAATTAGACCTCCTTAAGATTGTCCTGAATTGCAAACAATGAACATAGAAGTCTAACTAAAGTCTGATCTATTGCTAAATTGTAGATAGATTTGTGTGAGCAACCAAGCACTTGGGGGTTTACTCCTCCAAGTGCAGTAACTGTAAGGCATACAGCCCAGTTTACTAGAATTCATATTGTTGCAAGGTAAGGTGCAATGTGCCTCAATGTTTGTTTCTTAGAAATGAGTGTGAGAGGCCAAATGGTTGAGGAAGATCTTTAAAATATTCCATACTAAGATAAGAATATATCACTGATTGACAGAAAACAGTGTCTTGGTTATTATTTATTATTATAACATTCATAATAATAATAAAAATAATAATTCAAGAACATTAATGCAAGAAACTTACACTCTATAATAAATAACAAAACCTTTTTTTCCACCAACTTTATTATACAAATTCTTTGAGAGTCACTGTCGTATCCAAGGGGAACAATGCATTGAACAATAACAAAAGGGTTGTTTTGAAATTTATAGGCATGAAAATAAATCCATGAATTTCATTAATGGACACTATCCTTGTCCATACAATTTACTGTTAATAATGCTTTACATTTCAGGTGGCCATTAACCATCCTCTCTCTAAATTAATTCATAATGTTAAAAACACACACCATATTCATTCATTTCTTTCTCAGCTTTTTAGCTGACTTGCCTGTCTGTGAGTTCTTAGTTGTGAAAAATAAATATCCCCTGTAGTTTTGTAGGAGGCTATGACAATAAAAAGACAACAAAATGTTATGAATTTGGCACTGTACAATTCATTAAATACTAACACATAATTTGTCGAATCCTCAAATTAATGTTGAAGAGATCACTCAAAATATTCTGATTGTACTAGCTATACAAAATACAATACTTTCACAAATTAGATTAACCATTTATAAAATTGTGATAATGAGTTTCGATAGATATGGCTTGTGAGATATTACAGACTTTGCTACAGACCTTTTGTGGCTCTATTAAAAAAATCTAATACTACTGTATGTCACTTGTCCTATTTCCCTGAAAAAGACACTCAAAGCATTCAGGTTTCCATTAGACCTTCGTTTTTCTCCACCCGATAAACATTCATCCAAAAACACATACATTATGGCATCATGGGTTTAGTGTGAACAACCCATAATATGTTATTGGGTCAGGCTGCTGCAGTTGAGACAACAGACCGCCTCCGGTCTGGTTTAACAACTTCTGGCCCGTCCCAAACACATCTATCCCTCACTGGTTGTTAAAACACTGTCGTCAACACATACGTTTAGAAGGCTGCAGATTTTTTCAATAGATATTTTTGTACCCGAGTGGAAACCTAAGTAATCACTTGAGATCAAGAAGTCATAAGGCCGATGTCTAGGCACAGAACATACAGCTGGAAAATTGGCCATATAAGCATCGATGACCTTCAAATCCAGGCATACTGTAACTGCCTCTCAATGAAATGGAGCTGGCATGCATCAAGATTTAGAATGTTTTTAAAAACTTGAATTTATGACCAAATGTATGAAAAAACAACTAGTCGTGAGAATGCTAGTTATCTAAAAACAATAAACACTTAAATCCCACCAAGTAAAAGAACATCACATTATAAGATAATTGTTAATAATAACCATAACAGTTATAATAATCATTAATAATAACACTCCATCATATTCATAACAATTACATTTAGCACTGTGTATAGGAAGATTGTCCAAATGAAATCTGTGTTTCCGTTTGTCAGTATTTCATCTCTGTACCCTTTCACATGACTGAACAGAAACCAAGCAGTAACAAGTTCCTTCATTGATCTGCGTAATTATCTCTGATTTCATGTTTTAAAAAATCCTCTCTATACAATACCTTAAATTGATCAGTCACAATGTTGGCCGTGCTTGTACAGAATGTAAACTTTGAGGACACGATACAAAGTATGTCTGTATCTGGTGCAAATAATGGGATAGATTTGTGCAAAGTTTTTTTTTGTCTCTATGTTTCTCTATGAACTGTGCTTAAATTGCTCTTGTTTTTTGTACACATTAATACTTAATACATCATGACAATATCAACACAAAATCAAGAGAAAGAGATAGCATTTTATATGGACCACAGATATCACATACTACAGTATATAGGATAGGATAGCCCTTAGTATTGATAAGCGTTGTTATTGATGAAGATTTTTTTTTCTCTTTTCTGTTTTTTTTTTGTTTTTTTGTTTTTTATAACTGGCTGAAGTGCGTTATGATACAGCAAGTTCTTCCTCTTGAGGATGGGGAGGGCTTCCTAACCATCCGAGTCTCTTACGCCATATTGAGCCACGCAGGAGAAGGCCTCAGGTCGCCCTCTCTCTCCTGACTCAGAGGTTTTTTTGGCTTGCTCTGAAGCCAATCCTTTGACTGTACAAAATATCACTGACTTGTATAATTTGTCACCTGGTGAGAATAATAAAATGGTGATTGTCAGACCAGCTTCCTCTGTGGTATTTTCTTTGTATCTCCATAAATGGCTTTGAAGGACAGTTGTGTAAGTGCAACCTCTGCATCACGGTCTATTCATTTGTGCTCTGTAGAAAAACCTTTGCTCTTCGTTCACAACCTGCAGTAAAGCAAGTTGCCTTTTTATTGGTAAACTGAACACATGCGTCTCTTGACTCGTCTGTGTTTGTGTCAAGATATTTTTGTAATAACATGACAGATGGCTCTATATTATTTGGTAGCCCATCATTTTTACAGTTAGGTCCTGATCTTGAGATGGGAACATTAGGGGAAACTGACCCATAACGTACTCTAACATCAGTTTACACTCCTGTAGTGTAACAGTGATCAGTGTGTTAGTCCCTCTGGGGGTTTGGATCTAAGGTCACATGGAAAACTAGGCAACCCAGGCGTCAGATTGGTAATGTGGGTACGTCCGCGGTTTCAAATCCTGCCAAGGCTGCAGTGTCCCAGTAAGAAACAGCCCCCACCTCGTCCACTCATTCACATGGGAAGCAACAAAAATCGGTTCTTTCTCCCTGTGATGAGGTTCAGGTGTCAGATCTCCAAAATCCCTCACCAGGCACACGGTTTATTCACACTCATCTGGTCCACCGGGCTTCTCCCCCGTGAGGTGCAGTTTGATAAATCATTGTCAGCGAGAGCTGACCAGGCTGACAGTCCAGCAGGTAGTTGGCTCAATTTTCTATTGAATTCTGTGACACAATATTCCAGATGTTCCTCCTCTTCATCAACCTATATATATATATACATATATATATATATATATATATATATATATATATATATATATATATATATATATATACCTATATATATATACATATATATACGTATATATATATATATATATATCTATATATATATATATATATATACATATATACGTATATACGTATATATATATATACGTATATGTATATATATATATATATATATATATATATATATACGTATATGTATATATATATATATATATATATATATATATATATATTGTCTTGTTCCCTACCTAATATGGCTCCTGAGTACTTTTTGCAAAACAAATATAAAAACTAAATTATGAACGACACTTCTGTTGGTTTTGTTTCACCCTTCCAGTCAGTCTATCTACAGTAATGGCACCGCTGTATATGGCAATATGGCAAATCTTGTTACAAAATATGGCTGATGTAGGCTATTACATAATTGGAACAGATATTCCCCATCTAGATTTTTAATTAAGTAATCATATTTAAGCTATTTAATTACAAGATAACACTAATTTCAATAGCCTAAACACGTTATACTGTTACTATACTTTATACTTCTAGTTTTATTTCTTGTAGTTGAATATCTAATAGTTAAATGCAGAAGGGTGATCTAGTCCCATATCTTTGATGAGGGGTAAACTCTACATTAGGCACAAACCTCACACCGTCACCTCATTTTTACTCCCCGTCCTGATGCCCTGACTCCCTCCTCCACTTCCTGCCGACCCCCCACCGCCCCCTCCCGGTATGAAATGTAGCTGCTCAATGGTGTTCTGCCGTTTCGCTGCAAAAGCCATCCTCCTGGCGCTGTGGCCCCCTAGTGTTCCCGTTCCCATGACTACCCCCTGCCCGGGTGGCTCCCCCGCCCAGCCCATGCCCCCGCTCATGTGCCCCGTCATGGCCGTGCTCCTCTCCTGCTCTCGTCCAGACGTGGGGTGAGAGTTCATCTTGATCATGTGGTGTCGGTCGAGGGAGGGCGTGGCGCAGACGTTCTGCTGTGACTGGGCCTTCTGCTGGCGAGGCAGCGTGGGGACAATCCCTCCTGTGTGGGCGTATGGATCTACAACCCCCATCCCGCCGACCCCCATCCTTTCCTCCAAATGGTCCGGGGACATGAGCAACCGTTCCTGTCTGTCCTGTCTGTCCTGCCTGTCCTGCCTGTCCTGCCTATCCTGCCTGTCCTGCCTGTCCTGCCTGTCCTGCCTGTCCTGCCTGTCCTGGGTCTTCCTGGTCAGGGTCTGCGTGTTGGAGTTCTTATTGGAGGCAACCATGGCTTTGTAGTATTGGTGTTGCTGGTTCTTGGACAACCTGGACAGTGTTCCTGTGTTGCCAGGGACGTCACCCATGTTGAGCAGCTGGTCGGAGGATTTAACTTTCCTTGCGGGCTTGGAGAGAGTGTCATAATTAGGGTTGTACTGGGGCTCCGGGGGATCCAGAGGGTAAGGGTTGGGGGTTGGTGAGGCAGGCATGCCAGAAGGCGGCGGCGGGATCCAGGGACGGACTGCATGCCTGGGGAGGGTTCCTCTACCACTGAGGGTGTAGTCTCCACCCCAGTGGAGGTGGTGCTGAGAGGACTGGAGAGCCGGCTGGGCTGTGTGAGGCCGTCTCTTGGTGGTGCAGTAACCAGACGAGTACTCATCAAGACCTTTCTCTGGAAGCCAAACAAAATTTCTCAGAATTGTTTATCACCACAGTAAATAGCATCAGCACAAAATGATGCATCCTGCACTTTATGGTGCCCTGGTGTCAAGAGTGTCACCGTGCTTCAGTGCTCGTGGAACAGCTGCGAGGGAAAAGAGGGGCAGACAGACTGGTACATTTGTCCTAATTTCTCGTAAAATGAAGGTACTTACCGAGGCGTTTGAGCGAGGAATATCTGTTGAGCTCAGGCTTGGTGGCACTCTCATAGGAGGGCGGCAGCTGAGCCAGGTTGTGCAGGGAGTGGTGGAAGGCCGGCTGGGATTTGGTGTTGTTGTGTTTACTGGAAAGCAGGGTGCCTCCAGCTGCCAGCTGAGCATTGTTCATTCGAGGGGTGCGTTCTACAGGGACCACAGCAGGAAAACAACTGTGTGTTAAATGAGATTTGCTCCTCTGGATATAGCGCACTGCATGTCGCCGTGTGAGAATCTGCTAACATTCAACAGACAGATTTTAACTTGCTTTCAACACAAGCAACCAAAGCTCTGATAATCATTATTATTGTTGGGATGAATGAGTCTACTTTTGAGCTTAAATGAAACTGAATAAAGTAAATGAAGCATCATGGTGATTACATGTAATTCACAGAGGAGCCCGGCTTTCACCAGCTGCCTTACCGATAGTTGCGGTGTGTTTGGGGCTGGTGCCTGATGAGTGGATGAAATTGTGTTGCAAATTGTCCACTGCAAGAAGAACATAAGGTAATCAGCTCAAAATGGATGTCAGGCAGTTTCCAGTTCAATGGTCCTTTAACATGCAAAGATTAAAGCAACTAACAACATTTTTGCATCAATTCACCTTCACACCATCTTCATATAAAGCACACATATTTTAAAGAAGTCAGATTCCTGTTCTGTTTTTTCCATAATGGCTACAAACGCGATGTTCCCCGGTACACAAAGGATGCTGTTACAAAGTTCTGGTTGGGGTTCTGATTGTGCTATTCACTAATGCTGTAAAATAACCTGAACCCTCACATCTGTTGTCCTTGCTGGGCAGTCCTGGGGCATAAAGATTTTTCGGAGGTCTCCCCAGTGTCCCCTGTGTGTCCGCTACAGCCAAAGCCACGCTGTTGTTTCTCTCATCCTGCTGGACTGGGCTCGACTGGTGCCGCAACATGTCAACCAGGGCTCTAATGATGTGATAAAAGAAATAAAAAAGGGAAACACAAGATGAAATATACAATAAACTATTGGCTAACGGCTGACTATCATATCAAATTCATGAAGTTATGCCATGCTATGTTTTGTGATATTTCATATTTATCATTATCAATATTGTTTACAGGGTATCGGTTTTGGACATTGGATTGGTGGGTAAGTGATTGATCATATTCATGTGAGGATAAATGTAAATCATTTAATTTGAGATAAATTTATGAAAATATCAATCTCATATTTTTAAAATATATACGGTATTCAAATCTTTTTCAAAAACACCAATTGTTTGGTTATTAATTTGTGTACTATGATTAACCTGTAACTGTGCTTGAATAAGCAGAATTAGAAGAAAATAATTCTCTATTAATCATTACCATTCTTTAAAGGATCAACCTATCGCTCTATATAAGTCAACAGCTGTCATTCTCCACCACTGTACCCTAAGATAGAAAACTGCAACCTGTACAAAAATCTAAATGCAAATCTTTATTGCCAAGATTACGGGCCATATATGAGATAAAAAGCCTAGAGGAATCAAAACAACCATGAATTCTGCAGCAGCCACTCGATGAAGATCAAATATGTTTCATCTGATGACTAACAACATAATTCTGAGCCCAGGATGATGAATGTGGGCCGTTTATGGAGTCCTGAAGACCTAATTTCATTACAGTATTCATACATAAATGGAAGTAACAAATCCAGCAGTGAGAGGTGACGAAAAAATATTTTTCAAAGCCTCACCTGGGCATATTTAGGTCCCTTTGGTTGGCTTCCTGTTGCACCTTGTTGAAGACCACCTTGATGCCCACGGCGACAGCCACCATGAAAACGATCACGCCTCCGATGACGAAGCCCGTGTTGTGGCTCTGCTGCTTCAGCGGATCAAAGTCCGGGTCAGGACCTAAATCATCTGGTAACATCATGGCGTCTGTCTGTGGCTTGGCCCAGTCTGGAGAGTAATAGTTTTTACAGATGTCCTGCTCCAGTTGCCGGGTGCGATCTGGGCAGCAGAAGCGGTAGTGGCAGGTTCCACAGCAAAAGACAAAGCTGTCCTTGGAGCAGTTGAAAGCGCTGTCAAACTGTCCCATGACGTCATAATAACCCCGACATACATCCATCCATATGTCCATCATACGAGGTTTAATGGGCGCTACCTGGGCGGCGCCTAAGGGAGGTGCAAGGGCCTCTGATGAAGTCACATTCTTGGGGAACATGACCTGGGGAAGGGGTCTCGGAGGCGCCTCAAGAACTCCCTCTGAGGTTTCTGGAAGTTTCTCGGGGGTTTTAGTCCTGCCTTGGAGAGCTGCCGGCCTGATATTGGCCTGCATGGCGAGGAGCAGGAGAGAGGGGCTGGGGCCAGCCTTGGGCTCCGCGGTGAAAGGCCTCTGTGAGCGGTCTATTTGCTGAGATGGGGGGGACGGAGAGGTCTCCGCAACAGTGGTGACTTGGGCAGTAAGGAGGGAGAGCAGGGAGACAGCGAGGACTAGGAGATTGGTGGTGGGCGTCATTTTTACATGACTAAGAGATCTATTTTCTGTTGTTGAGTCAATGCAGTTACACCGCTGTATCCGCTTTTGCAGTTTAACCCACTAAAATGGCATGTGAAATAATCAAGTAGCATGTACAACCTACTGGATATTGATGCTGTATCGTAGTTTCATTCAGCAATGTTGGATGATGAAATTTGAAGCCTGTTTTGTTTTTTTTGTCAGAATCTGAGTATTTCTATGGTGTAATATTAGAAAAGGTCAGGAACATTCCAAATCAAAAGGTCTAACACTCTCAAAAACAGTTGGTAGGTTTCAATAGTTGTCATTAACGGTATTAAAATGGTTTTAATTTACTGCTAGAGAGGAACTCTGAATGTGTAATGACTTCATCTGTTGCCCTCTCAAAAACACTAAAATTGATGCAGCTTTGTAAAAAGGACAGATTGAAAAAAACAATCTTCATGCTTTTAGTGCCTAATGCCTTGTTCTACACTTCACCTCACACAGAACAAAAGGACAAATAGTTGACGTACTGCTGGATGGAATACATTTTTGAAACCACAAAGGCCAGTAAAAATTAGAAGCAAGGATTTTCAATAAAATATGGCGGTCCTATACATTCCTGTGCTGATCATGGCACTTGAACAATAGTCTATGGCCTGTATTTTATCAAATGTAAACAGTTGTATCTGTTTTGTTCATTCCTGAATCTTAGTCTGGCACTACATACATTCAGAATTGGTACTTATATAAGATGAGAGCAATTATTTTCTGAAACTATGTATGAAATCTAGAATACTTTTCGTATATGTTGTGTTCATTGGCATTGTAAACAATTAAATGGGATTAACAGACAAAACTGTCTATTAATGATGCCTAGTTTCTCTAGAGCAGGGACATAGCTCCATGTGAACTTGTTCACTCGTCACATCTATAGATACGTTGTGTGCTTTATCTCAATCTTTTCTAGCGTTGGATTTATGTGCATCCGGAGTGTCTGGCACGGACTGTGACTGTGATTGGGGTGGGGGTGATAATGAGGGAGGCTCAGCTTAAGTGCTAGAAGACTGTAACAGCTAAAAATTAAGAGTAAGCATAAACCAAGAAACCGACTCCCAGCTTGTGAAATTCACTGCAAAATGAGGCAAACGTCATGGATTTTAAATGCTCTCTATTCAGCTTTTAGGCACAAAAAGTTACCCGTCATTGAACAGTATCACTAATTAGATGTGAACTGAATGGCACATTGCGTCTCCATGTGACATGTCTCTCCAAGTAAAATTATTCCTGATTTGTCTCCGAGGTTCAAAGAATATCACTTTTGTTGAGAAATATGTAAATGTATGAAGTTATTGTGTTGGAGGTGTTAGCAATAATAGACAGAGGCAGATCTGTCTCCCACAGAAATTATAATTACATGTAATTATCAAAAACGTCCCTATCTGTAGCGGAGAATGTAGGCACAGATGGGGGAGACAGAATGCTGAAATCACCGAGGGCTCCGCTTGTTTCGGTTACATGCTCCTCTGACCTTCTGAGGAGAGTTCAGAGGAAGAAAAACGAGAGACACAAAGGCAGCAGTTCTCCAACCGACTAACGTTTCAAAAGAGTTCCTCTGTCGTCTCTAAATGTTCTGCTTGATTTCCAGAATTTTCTTCAAGTTTACACGTCGACCAACCTGGAATGTGTCCGCTGTAACACAAACGAGAGGCATGATTAGAAAGAACCCTGCACTGCCACAATACAGACATTTTTTATTAATTGCGTTGTGGGCATCACGAGAGGCCGAGTGTGTGTCAGTGTGCCTGTTTGGTTGCGGGAGCTCCTGAGAAGCCAATGATGTGAGAACGAGAGCAGAGGGATAAATGCAGGGTATAGGGATTTAAATGAGCAAAGAGATTGTGGCGAGCGGGAAGAGCCAGAGGTATAGATGCAGAGACGACCATGAGTGGGAGGGCGGTGTGTGGGTGGCACAGAATCAAGTACATTTCTCCCAGCACTTACCAATACAACACAGCACATCACACAAACAGCACCGCCAAACAGATCTGCAAATGCAGTCAACGCCACGCACAAGAAGAGTGCTAATCGAGACTGTAAATCAGCTGCTGTTGGAGCAGTTAAAGGGGTAAAAATGTGAAACTGTAAAAAGGCTTTGTGTGCATGTGAGAGAATATAGTAGGAATTTCTTTAAACCTTCCTTGTCAGTCTCTTTCTCTCTCCTTTATTCCTCTTGCTCCCTCCTTCTCCTCTATTCTCCCTCGTTCTGCCTTTCTCTCTTTCTCAGATTCTGTGCGTGGGTTGAGGCAGCTAACTCTCTCAGAATAGCACTGCAGCTCTGTCTGTGTGTGAGTGAAAGAGGCAGTGAAAGAGAAGGGAGGCAGAATCCAATCTACACCCATTAGCCAAACCAAATTTCAAAGTCACATCTGCCCGTCTCCTGCTCTACAAGATGACACTGATGCCGCCGCTGCTCAACTTCTATTACCAGATTTTTCTGGTCACTTAATGACGATTTTCTGGCCAATATGTCCGAACCACTCCCCAATGAATGAGCAATTACAGCTTTTTTAACTGAGATCTAAAATAAAGAATTAAAAACATGCAGGGTCAATCCTCCTGCACCCAAAAGCGTGAATTGTCCAATGTCAAATTTTGCCAGCAAAGTGACTCAACATACAATAGAAGCAAATGTTTTCCTGTCGGTATCTCTATACTGTGTTGCTGAAGCAATGCAGTAGAGAGGATGGGAACTAAAGGGTGAAGGGCAACACATTCACAACTGTGAAGATGCATTCCTGAGTTACATGGCCACTGGAGGTTAAACAAAGCATTTCCACAGATTTCTTTCTTTGCAAGCAACTGTATCAACGCAAATAAGCCAAACGACTCCCCTTTCTTTCATTGCTGAATGCTGACAAGCCGTGCAGACGGCTGGGCATGCAACAATTTCAACAGGTTGTTGGAAATGAAACAAAATGGCCCCTTTTTTTTCTTTAGACACGCTGTTGCAAAAACGCACTGAAATGCGTATCAATGAAGGGAAACAATCCTTCAAGTCATGTGACGTTGATGCAAAATACAATTAATTACAGTGAAAGCAGCGGCGCAGCTTTAGTCGTATCAGTCAAATATATGCTGCGCAATGACTTTGCATTTGGTCATCGACACTTCAGGGGAAAAAAATGCCATCCTTCATTAGGTTAATAAGTTGCAACTTGCAATGAACAAGCATGCGGGAAATGGAAATGGAAATGACTTGCATGCATCAGAAGGCTAAGAGTGCGTGGGTGTATCCGTGCCGGTGCGTGTGTTTGTGTGTGTAGTCCGGTTGGATGTGTCGGTGTGTCGGTCTTAGTAACAAAATGTTCCTAACATCGCAATGTGCTATCGAATAAAGTGTTTAAATGATGAAAAGCATGTCATGAAGCCTAAAGCGTAATTATGTTTTTATGGCGCAGCTTTCATCCAAATGTTTTTTTGTTAGACAGCCTCCAGCACAGCTGATGCGTCCAAACAAATTGTATAACACATTTTTCATACAGACAGAAACACAGGTATCGAACACTTTCTGCAGGTAATTCGGTAATTGGCGTTGCATTAATAAAAGGTGCATAATGTCGTGTCTTACCTGTGCGCTGCTGTGGGGTTTGATGCTGGAGAACAGCGCTGGGGGAGCCTGCGCACTGTATCTCTGTAGCGTTCTTCAGATGGCAGCCTGTTATTGTGGCAGAGGATGATCAGCACAGCTTGAACTGTTGCTGGATCCGTCACCTGTTTTAAACGTTTCTTCCACAAGTGCTGCAGATCTCAGTCGTTCTTTACGTGTCCCCATCAGGCTATTGATAATCCATCATCACGGCAAAAAGAGGGGAGGAAAAACTAAAGCAAGAGAGAGAGAGAGAGAGAGAGAGAGAGAGAGAGAGAGAGAGAGAGAGAGAGAGAGAGAGAGAGAGAGAGAGTCAGTGATTTAAGTCAGATGTTCTTAAATGTTCTGATACATGTGACAAAGCGATTCAACTATCACTACATCGGGGGGAAAATCCCGTCGTTTCTCGAAGAGCACAAGTTCTAGTGCAACTATTCTGGAGAACACGCAGTAAATTCAGGAGCTCAAAATAACAAACGCGTCATCTGGAAAAAAAATCCCCCAATTTAACTTTTCTCTATTTAGAATCGACTGGAGCTGGTTCCCTTCATAATTTCCAAGCGAGATAGGTTACACCACCTAACTGCGACTGGCTTCACGGAGGTCCGCCAGTGGGGGAGCGCTGTGATTGGTCGCTCAGACTGGTGCCTGATGAGACTCTCAACTCCGCGCTGCTCGGCACTGATGGTCATTAGGCCCATTCAACTAGTGGTGTTCGTCTCTATTCCCCTCCATTTAATTTGCCTCTTTAATTGAATGACCCTGAACACCGACATATACATGGCTCTGGGGATAAAATACCAGTCAGGAATGTAGCTGCTGTTCTTAGATAAAAGTATAATGCTGGGTTGAGACACAAAAATGTATACATATATATATATATATATATATATATATATATATATATATATATATATATATATATATATACACACAAATACATTTTTATATATTTTTATTATATACAAAGCAGCCGGTAAATTCAGTGGAAGACCTCCGAAATCCAAAGTGTGTGTGTTTTTCTGTGTGTGTGTGTGTGTGTGTGTGTGTGTGTGTGTGTGTGTGTGTGTGAGAGAGAGAGAGAGAGAGAGAGAGAGAGAGAGAGAGAGAGAGAGAGATGGTTGCCACAGCAACTGTGTCATTATGTTGGTGGCAATTATGAAAGCTATGAAAACGGGGAAGGGGAGAGGATTGGCGCAAAAGCTCCAGCACTGATGCGTGAGCGAAACTGTCCATTAGACCCGGACCTGCATCGGTAATTCAGAGATTTCTCAAAAGTTTGAGACGAGCAGGGACAGCTGGAAATGTACAAAACGTAAAGGGAAGAGTGATGGAGATGCGTTTTTGATGTATATATAAGACAGGAAGTTGACTCGTCTGGCCTCGTGCCAACGTCACACACAAGACCTGCCTCCTCACGATCCTCACATCGTCGAATGATTTTAACTGAGGAACTTAGTGATCACACACTAGACCTCAGGATGAATCATAATGAATACCATTTCACCGTAGGCTATGTGACACAGGACAAACCATCATGCATACACTTTACGTCTGATCAACAATACATCAGAACAGAGATTCATAGCATTTAAAAGTGTTTGTTTGGAGAGAAGTTGGTATGGATATGCTATTGAGGTGGATACCAGATAGGGAAGGAGGTGTACGCACTTTCAAAACGAGGCTTAAGAAAGGTGTAAAGGGTTATGTGGACCCCCAGGTGTCTAAGAGGGGCCTGATAATTACCTGCATGGCAGGCAGCTATTTCTGCACAGGTGGGTGGGCTGCTGCATGTCTGCAGCAGAGGCTAGCGGAGCCCTTCATTAGATGGTCCAGTGACGCTCTACCGGGTGCACTTTCACTCACTGGTTTGCTGGGGTGGATGCAATTACTGATTTCCTCATAATGGTTATTCCATCACAGCAGAATAGGATATAAACATAATAAAGTGGTATTGTACATCGCTGAGTAGTGAAAGCAGAGGCTAGCGTCTATTCTCAGCAGCTATAAAGATACACAAACAGCTAAGATTTTACCACAATAAATAATTATGCACGCAAAGGAACTCCAAATAGAGCAAATATTAGTCATTTCACTTCTTGTATTTCAATGTTTTATTAATTTAAATAATTTAAAATGGACACAAAATATCCAGCCAACAGTCTGCACAATGACAGGAGATTCAGAGGCACATTTTCCATCCTAATTAAGACAGCGCTTCAGTGTGTTTCCTTGGGAAATGTAGACCCGGCATGCATTTAGTACAGAGAGAAAACCTGCCCAGGAAACCCTGCCTGCCAGTGAAACGGATGGGGAGACGACTTCTATCAAACCTGGAAGTTTTCACTACAGATGTCTTCTCAGGTACCCACGTAGCCGGTCGCAGAGCCGGGTATCCGAGAGCACATACCGCTCTGTAGGGAAGCAGGGGTAGTTTAAGCGAGTCACACCACTGTATGCCTAATACAGAAAGTAAGAGAATTCATTTTTTAGAAAGTATTCTTGCAAACTACCCTGTTCCCTCAGTCACTGATCTAGGTCTTCACACACAACCACAAGACAGCTGAATATGAACATGTCAATTATAAACAACTTCTGTAAATACTGGACAGTGAAACAATTTTAGAAAAAAACCTTTAAAAATTAAATAAACGTTAAAAAGGGGTTGAGATTCCATGAAAAACATAACAGACCTCTTATACTCCACTGCCAGCTCTTTACCTTTACGTCATTCAGATCACATTATGAAAAATACTATTTAAAAAGAGGTTACAATTTTGTGTGACACTAACAATATTTCTATCCCAATAGTGAACCCACTGACTTCTTGTTTCGCAACTTCTATCCATTATTTCTGTGTTTAATTTGAAAACCTGACTTTAATTAAAGTAACATCCTGGCTGAGCAGTACACAGTACCATCACAGCAGCATTAACCAGGAAACACTTTAAAGAGAGCCGATACCAAGCCCGACACTATAGCAGTTATGTCTCATTATTATTGGACAGACATTAGAGGTCATGTTTTGCACAGTGAAACCCATTCCCTGTCTTAATGATTCACACTATAGGCCCAGAGCAAAAATACAGCGGATGGCATGATTTCCGCAGTGCAGGTGTTGTCTTTCCTTTAAAAAGAGGAAGAAACATTTTATCATCGCGTGTTCGGGTATGGGAATAATTAACAAACATGTTATGCCGACAGGACAAACTGCTGGCAAAACAGAAGTTACGGTATGAGTACAAAGTGGACAGTCTGGATAGGTGGTAGAAAGTCAGAAAAAAAAAAAAAAAAGGGAACAAAAACATTGTCAGCACACTTCCAATATTTATATTTACACACACTCTCGCGCTCACAAAACGTACACACGCACACTGAGAATTCTGTGGAGGTATTAAAGTCGCCTCAATGCACGCTTTTTATCGGCTTTCTTTTTCCCTGCTACATTAGTGCTACTACTACTGTTGCTATTGCTGCTGGTGGTACTGGCTCCATTGGCCCCGTTACCCAGAGCCGCTGGCACCGCTGCCGCACTGGGCCCCGCTCTCTTCATGGGGTCGCCCGCATGCTTCTTCGGCTGTGGGCCGTCATTAGGGTCCTGAGGTTCCCCAGAGGACCCGCCCATGGCGTGGATCTCTGTGAGCAGACGAGCGCGGGACTCGTATTCTGCATAGTCCTCGAACAGCAAACGGCCGGCCTCTTCGTTCAGAGCCGACTCTGGATTTGGATGGATGAGAAGACACTTGATTGTCTGTGGGGAAATAAAAGGAGATTAAAATGTTAAAAGTGGTGATGGCAACACGGCTGACACTCAAAGACTGATGGTTCTCCTTACAAGTAAGACATGTCTGAGGCCGAGCTCTGCCTTCCAGTCCCTCTTCAGCACGTTGACACAGATCTCTCCCTTGTGACCCACATTGGGGTGAAAAATCTTGGTCAGGAAATACCCCTTGGGTGGAACCGCAGGGAAGTCCTTCCCGAGGACCAGACGCATTCGGAAAACGCCACCAGCAAACGGAGTTCCCTCTGTCAAAGCATAAAGAATTCATCTCATGAACAGTATGTCTCGACTGTGCCAAACTCGATCCATGAAAACAAAAAGGGTCAATGAGAGGCAACTGAACCAACTAACAAACACATGTACATTGAAATCATAATCTATTAAAAATATACTGTGTTGCCACTTGAAACCAGTCACTGAAAGAAGCTTATGTCTGTTTTGGATACACAGTATTCCTACAGCTTAAAGCAATAGAGATTTAAGACTTTTTAAACACTTAATTTAAAAAAAAAAAAAAAAATATATATATATATATAGGAGCAGCAGAAACCCTGATACAATTTGTTTGCAAATATCTGATATCTATACCAATGTCAGTGTCTAATGAATAAAACATGCAGAGAAGTTGGTTTGTGGAGGAGTTAACAAAATGTGGTCTGGCACTTCATGGCGTACTTAACAATAACACGGTCTGAAGCAATAAGATCATAGTGATACGACAGCATGGACAATGTGTCACACTGCGTGGGTTAAGTGCATCACATGTTCTTAGCAACATCTAGTAAATTCAGACACAAAGCTTCTTTACAATATTTACATTTTCAAGGAGCCATGGAAAGGAAACAATTCCTACTTCGTAAAACTGACAGAAAAAAAGAACCTAAACATAGTTGAGGAGAAGAGTGTGACATCTATCTCTATGCTGAATAAACTGTTTCTTTTCATGCAACAATTTCTTATCTTGAGAATGCACACAAAGTAATGTATTTTTATATAGATTATATTTAAGTTATCATGGCCAACGCCCATTTGGTATGACACCATATTGCAATCCTTACCCGGTCCCTCGATGGCTGTATGTAGCTCAGTTATGTCTTCATCACTGGGATAAATCTTGATACCCTCGGGCGGGTCTGCTGCTAAAGCTGAAACTTCTTTATAGACCAAGCGAAGAACATGAGGAGGCAAATTCTCCACATTGGAGTTCTGGGGAGAGGGGGAGAGGGGGAGAGAGGGAGAGAGGGAGAGGGAGAGAGAGAGAGAGAGAGAGAGAGAGAGAGAGTTTAGCCAACAACAAGGATACCCGATTGCCAGGGGCAAGTAAACGCCACGTCGAGCTGGTGAAGCTAGCAACTCACACATTGGAAGGAGTGAGCCTTCTCGCATCCTTCTCATCTCTGTTGAGAGTCGCACATGTACAGGACCGATTGTGTATTGATACCAGCTAATGAACAAAACAATTTGAATTGGGCCAAGTAAAAATTGACTTCAGGCAAGTAGTCTTCTGACCAACCTGCTCAAGCGGGCAAGTGAAGTGAAATAAAAAAGACATTAACGTTGAACCCTGATTTGTACATACAGACACAAGAGAAAATCTAAAAGTTAGAGGTATTTTGACAATGATCGAGCTGCTTTACTGCCACCATTAACTTACTATCTGATACAGAGGGAATTCACCTTGGTGGACAGAAAATGCAGCATTATAAATGCTGTAGTCATCTTTTTCCTGGAGCTTATCACCAATGCAATGCTGCCAAAAATACATGCCACGCTAAAAAGTATTATGGTCTTATTTCCTAACAATATGCAACCTGTTTTGCACATGCATTTTGACCAAACAAAGATAATGAGTGAGTGAGAATAATGAATAGAGGTATCAGCTTTGAAAAGTAATATTTGTACATACAGGGTAGTCCTTTAAGACTTAAGCTAAAAAAAAAAGAAAAATTAAATTTTCTGGGATTTATTGGTAATCAATTAATTGCACTAACAATAAAGCAAACTAATGTTACGTTGTCAATGATGCCCACACACAATGTTCTATTTATTGTGTTATAATAATTAAATAAAGATCACTAAACCCCAACTGGTAAAAGACAAATCCACCATCAACTAATGTCTGGTTGCTCTTCATCATGTAACGTTAGCATATTCACAATCATTTCAACTCTTACGAATAAGAAAAGTTCAAAAAAACTAAATTAACTAATCTGGCATTCACACAATCACGACAGCCAGGCAACGTCCCAACGATGGAAAGGCGATTGTGACGTCCGATAAAGGACACTCCAGTCTAGGTAACTTTAACGTTACGTTAGTGTTTCATTACTGTTAGCCATGCTAGCCTAGCCTCAAGATGACGCTCATGTTAAAGCTGCTCGATGACTGTAACACGTGTGATACAGTATTTAATAACATACATGTATATATTACATTACAAAAATGTAGATCCAGGTTAATTAACGTCGGACACTCCAGCAAGTAGTCACAACCCAAATTAAAAAATCGACGGCTAAACATCGGATCAAGCTAGCAGCTACTCCCGTTAGCCGTTAGCAACATCCTCGGTCACCCGACTTACCATCTTCAAACGGGTCTCTGCTAAGGTGGTGAATGTCTGGCTGGTGTCAGGTGTGAGGAGACCTTTCCGTAATCTTTAAAATAAAACGGCCTTAAGATGGGAACTTAGCTGGGTCTCACTAACTGCTCTTCTTTTCTTCTTTTGGTTGACACAGGAACAAAAATACGATCCTCAGTTTAACCTACTACCACTGACCAATGGGCTGCTTAATGACGTTAAACGTCACAAACCTTCAGCCAATCATGATACACTAATGTCGTTGCGTCACAGTTGGAAGCCCTATCAGCCACACAGAATCAAAAACATGACTGATGCTAGTCAGCTATAGGTCTGTTTGAAAATTTCCCACACCCCTGAAACAGTGCTGAAAAGATAAGTAATGTTATGTGGAATTCAAATGAAATGCACAAGTAAATACACTGCATTTCACATACAAACAGAGGCATGCAAGGGAGAACAATAATAGAAGAATACTGGTATTTGATGAGTAGGGTGAAACTTATACAGAACTAAATTCAAAATTGCAGCCTCTCTGAAACAAAAACTACAAGAAAACAAATCAGCATTTAACAAGATGTTTGCTTGTTTTAAAGTGCCAATAAACCCATGGGATTGTTGTTGAACATCATATACAATTAACACTTAGGACAGTACAATGTACGTAAATGGTAAAAATACACATCTAATTGACATACCTATGGTATGAACTGGCCACCATCTAAGTCTGATTTGGTTAAATTCAGTTTAGCTTAAATTACAAGGAGTACATAAAATCACACTTATGGTCGTGGATGTTGTGCAAGATGCAGGAATTAAGTTTGTTGGATGATCTACAACCAACAAAACCAACACAATTGACCAAAACAAACAGCCAAAAAGACATTGTAATATTGTAGGAATTTGAAGAAACCCCTTCACTGGCAGCCAGCTGCATAGAGAATGCAATTCCCTTACCAAGGGTGCCAAAATACCTATAAACCAGTTTCTAACAACAGATCTCTGCATAAATCTCTGCCTTGTTCTCACAGAAGCAGCAATACATTGCCATAATTTAGTTAGATGTTGTTTATATATAGATGTATGTGTTAAAGTCGTTAAAGTAGAAGTAATGGATAAGCTCTTTTGTGAGTGTTTTATTCTTTTCTCCTTCTGCAAATTAATTTGCATCGCTATTTATGTCGTTTGTTTAAATCATACCTGTGGGGTGGGGATTTAAAAAACAACACCTCATGAACACTGTATATTGCCTCAAAGGTTATAGTCCATTATTCCAACCCCAAAGCTCCATAATTTTAGCATCAGTGTTTTTAATATTAATAGGTATAACTTTACCATGATCTATACCACGGCTCACCACTAGAGGGCGCTTCAACACAACGTCCACAGTCGTGAGGTCTAACCGCCTGGTGGACTGAAAACGTGTGTGTGCGGAGCAAAGCAGAGGACTTCCCATCATAGTTTATTCGACCGTATTTTTATATAAATGATAATCACAACGGGTTAAAGTGACGAATTTGCTCGCTGCTGTTAATACCGTAAATGTGCGTGAAACTGCACAACAAGCCAACAACAACAACGGATCTGCTTCCGGTTTCTGGATGTAGCTGTCAGACTCCAGTATCTTTTTGTAACGGGGAAGCGTTTTTATCAGCAGGTCAGTGGCTTTGTGTAGCCATTGTCGATTAATAATAGTTTTTTTTAGAAACGCTGCCCGCAGCCAAACACCGAGTATAACCACGAGGCTGTGACGGTTTAGCAGCCGTTAACGGTAAGCTAACGACTTTTAAGTTCTTGTTATTGTTAGCTTGAACTGCTGCTAGCGTTAACTGTATTAAAGCTCATGTTGATCTGCTAACGGGGCTCCTTCTCTGTGCTCGTGTGTAGAGAGCTTTTAGCATGAGCGAAGGAGACGTGTTTCATGAGAAGCAACGACTGGAGCTGTGCGCGATCCATGCACTCAACAACGTGCTCCAGGAGCGGGTGTTCACCAAGGAGACAGCCGATGACATCTGCAAACGGTAGGGTAACGTGTCCAGCATGTGTCGGTGTATAGCTAACCTAGCCTTTGTGATCTCAGCCCTCCATATGTTACTCCACAACTTAGTTACATAGCCTCCCTAACAAAACGTTATTCCATAACTGTTATGCAGCAGCTGGTTGTATCTATTGCCAGAGGTAACGCCAACGTTTAAATGCAACATTTCCAGAGTAACAAGAGAGGAAGAGCAGAGCGGAGAGGTACAGTCCTGGTTTTGTCCCAGACAAGCATTTTATCGTCCCAGGTAGACTCATAGACATCTGTGGGTTTACAAAAACAACAAACCTTTAACATCTAACCTGCTGCATCTGTACAGGTGAAGATAAATACATTTAGAATTCCTCCAAAGGTTTGTAAAGGGAAAGGGAACACTATTTGGCTAAATGTTCAGGTTGTTGGAGTGGGTCAACTGACAATGAACCAATCACTGACTTCTGGATTTCTCACATATAACGTGAACCTTCAGTGAACAACAGCAGTGGTGCAATTTCACGCAGCAAAAGGCTTTGCATTTACTAACTTAATTGACTGAAATGACATGAGTCATGGTCTGGGTAGCTTGTGACCGTGGCTGAAGAATTTCCTGCGGGCAACCCTGTGATTTCATCGACTCACAGAAACTTTTTCCAGGTTGTTAGAAACAAATAACATGAATCGCAAAGACATAGATGTATCCCATGGATGTTGAGCTTGAGAGTTAAGAGAGATGTTCATACAGGAATGAGGGAAAACAAAAAACCTCAGAGCTCCACACCCCAAACAGACCTGGCAGGAAGAGACTCAATTTAAAACAGCTCCAGCAAATACATGTTGGATTTCCCTTTTTTAAAATGCTCATTTGCTCTGCTGCGCTCCGTCTGCAGGCTGGCTCCACAGTGTGTGGTGAACCCTCACCGCTCAGTCTTGGGTACAGGAAACTATGACGTCAACGTCATCATGGCAGCACTGCAGAGCCGAGAACTGGCTGCCGTGTGGTGGGACAAACGCAGGTGAGTGAAACACACTGAGCGTAACACACATTACTTCGTAATGTACTTTGCATATTCTGGGCTTGTTTTGTTAAGCATTTCTCCAATTTCCATGGAAGCTTTCTGAATAAAGATACAGTAACACATTGTTTGGAGTTTAAACAAGCTAATTTCTCCCTTTAAAAAAAAAAAAATCATCCAGGACAGTTGAGAGCCTTTGCATGCCAAAGGTCCAGGGTTTTATTCTTAATGTCCCATCACGGGTTTCTCTGGGGATCGTGTCCCTCCCACTCCGAAGGCGACACTGGCTCGCGGTTCGGCAAGTAAATGGACAGTACTACAACCTGGACTCCAAGCTGAAGAGTCCCGTCTGTATCGGGGGAGAAGCAGAACTACGGTAAGAATGTGCTCTCACATCTTTAAAATGTCTCTTCAGAGCAGACATGTGTGTCTGAGTGAGATCAAAACTTGGCTTTGGTGTGCTGCTTGATTTCTGTCTCAGCGAGTGAGTCATCCCATATGAGGGGTCACATGTGGCTTACCTCACCGTTTGTTTGTGTGAGAGCACTAATCTGCCCTCTGTCTGTGTTCATGTTATTCTTACGGTTCCGCTTTGCTTCTCTTTCAGCACATTTCTCAGTGAACAGCTTTCTCAGGACGTGGCAGAGATGCTCCTGGTCGTACGGCGGGACGTGGAGGAGGATGGCTCATGGCTGAACTCTGACAACCCCAAGAAGTGATGCTCTGGTGACAGGACATACCTTTACATAGTATGAGGAAAAAAATTCTCTGGGATGATGATGACAGATTACAGAAAACTCTTCAGGGAATGCACTAAAAACCATTTGATATCTACACACAGGAAATTCCAAAGAGAAGCAGAGACCGGTGTTTACTCCTGAGATGAAGAACTGTTTTGATGGTCACAGCTGTAAAAGCTTTCGCTCTGATATGACCCATGTATATGCATTGTCCTGTTCTTAGTACCTTTGTTTTGAACACGGGGGAAGTGTATCTAAACTAACAAAGTTTGAAGCAAATGTAGGCTTGTTTGATGATACTCAAGTTGTGACTTATGACTGAACTTTTACTGTTTCATGGTAGAGATATTGCAGTGTTTCTGCATGAAGAACCATCTGCAATAAGGACACCTGTTCGACTTTGAGTACCAAAACATAACCAACATCAAAATGGTTTAGCTGTCTCAGACTATTGCAATCGAGTCGTTTTTGCTCGATGGTCATGTCAAAATGTATCCGTTATCAAGCAGCACTATCTCTATCCACGACCATTATGGTGAACCTCCTATGCACTGCAGTTAGATTTGTTAGCACTGTTTGTGTGTGTGTGTGTGTGTGTGTGTGTGTGTGTGTGTGTGTGTGTGTGTGTGTGTGTGTGTGTGTGTGTGTGTGTGTGTGTGTGTGTGTCTGTGTCTGTGTGTGTGTGTGCGTGCGTGCGTGTGAGCATGAGCGCACACACACACACACAGATACTGTGAAGGCATCACCTGGTGAGGCATTGAAGGACCGCCAGTGTCTTTGCATGTTTTCTTCCATTAAGTACGCTCTGAACATTTTTCATAGCGTACCATGGTTTTTGGATTTTAAAATGTGTTTTTGGTTGTCTTCCTGGCTGCCTTTGTTTTCCTCTCATTTAGCTTACAATTTGCAGAGATTTAAAGTGTGCTTGAGATCTCTAATCCATCACAATGAACATTGTGAACCCCTAAGTTATGTCATTGATGTGTGATGATGCAGCAGCTGAATCCACACAGTAATGAAGCGTTGACACATTCAAAGCAGACAAGACTTTGATTAGGATGCAGTATCCACTTCTTCCAGGTCTCAAGTTTCTCCACGATGAGTTTGACACAGTTTTATTATGAATGAAAGAAGATGGAAAGTTTTTGTTTTACATCTAAAATGAAAGGGTTTTTTTTCATTTGTTTTAAATAACTAACATGCAAAAACACTGGTTCTGTGATTGTATGTAACCTTTGTGTTTGTATTTTGTCTCTCTTATTGATCTATGCATATCCAGAATAATAGGAGCACTGTCTCTGGTACACACTAGTGACTAACTCACACATAAACCTAAGCTCAGCGGTTCGTAATAGTGAAACTTATTTATATTAAACTTTGACCTCTTGTTTTAAGTATGAATCCCTTTGTAAAGCTTTTTGTTTGTTACTTACGTTGCAATGACTCATAGACACAATGAAGACCAGGTGAAGGTTATTGAAGTTATTTTTATTTATATTAGACTCTTGAGTGTAAAAGGATGCCATTCAAAAGGAGCATTGATAACCATACAAACTCAATTCAAGGGTTAACAAGGTCAGTTGGCGAGGACGGGGGATTCAATGAAATCTCCAACATACCAGACCATATATACACAAAACATCTTGGAGAGATCTCAGTAACCCAATGCTATACATAGTTATTATTGCTAGTTACGGTAGGGCTACTGCAGCACCAGTAGCAAGAATCATATTGCTATGTACCTGCTGTCATTGCATGGGATTTGTAGTTCTCCACTTAAGACTCAAGTGACAGTTGTAGTTCTCCATTCAATCATTAAAACAGGGTCTTGGTAGCCCTCAAGTATTTTTTTTAAAGAGCACATGTTCATGATTATTCAGATATTATAGACAGTGAGATATACAGAATACCATATGGTCATACAAGGAAAATACAGAATTGCCACCTATAAAAAAAGTAATAATAAAAAAAACAAGATACCAAGTGAAGGAACTGCATTAACCATTCACAGAAAAAAAATGTGCCTTGTTGCTACGTGCCAGTGTTTTTCTACAACAATATTTATATAAAAACTTAAAAATAAATCGGTGGTACTGATACATTTAAGAATATAAAACTACAACGTAGTAACGTCAATACCATTCTGACTTGCCTCACCACTGTTCACAGTTTACACAGAGTTTGGACAGACGAGGGGAAACAATTTAGACCAAGTGGACTTGGTTAATATTTGCACAACCATCCTACCAGCATTGTCATTGTCGGTTATATCAACAGTCCATTTAGACCTGTTTCTTTTAAGTGCGTCTAATAATAATAATAATATTCAGTGGTACTGACGTTATGCACTTTGAATTCACACCTAGCATTCATTTTATTTAGATTAGTTTCTTTTTCATTTCAGTAAAGTGTCCATTCATATGAAAACTAAACATTTTTTTTCTATACATTTCCTAACAAAAAAATAATCAACGTGAATACAGGTTCCTCGAATGGGCGGGGTTGGGGTGTGATTGACTTCCCCCGTAACCAGTCAGCATGCTGGGAGAGTACTGTACGTCCAGAACAGGAGAGAGGTTGAGATGGTCCAAGGGAGTATTGAGAGAAAATAAAAGAGGAGGACAACATGTGTTATTCACACAAGCTCAACTCAAGAGTAGAAGACAGCACATGTTTAGCTCACTATCTGACCAACAAGCTTTAATATGTTAATGCAGAATTTCAACTATTTCAAATAAAACTCAGAGGAGAAATAAAGCTGTAAATATTACTGCTTTACTTCATTACCTCCTCAAAAACTGTTTACAGTCAGTCAAGAAGACTGTATTGCAAAAAAAAGATGAACTCAATGTCCACTAACCAGCTTTTTCCAGATTTCAGCTGCATCTCATGGTCTTCGTCAACACATGTAGTTTGTTTATTTGTCATGGAGATAGCTACATTTTCATCACAATACAGAATTTGGTAATGTGATAAATATGTGGCAGTTTTGAAACTCTAAACTCCATCTGCTGAGGAAGACTGTGAAATGCGACTGAAAGCCCCAGAAAAAGATAGTGAGGGAACTTTTTTTTCCACAGATGCGATTGAAAGCTGCCAATTTCACACTGAATGTTAATTATAGTCATTTAAATTGTTACGGTCAAGGTTGGGGGCTCTGTTAAATGGCCAGATAGCGATAATAAAACATGAAGAGCTCCCAAATGCATGTTAGTAACAAAGAGTTATGTACAATATAATCAGGAACAGTGAAAATGTGTAAATTCTCGTTCTTGTTTCTGCAGGTTTTGAAGCAACAAAAAGAGCAAAAGGCCAGCACCCGGGGTCCTTCGAGGTCACCATGTTAAACCGTTTGATACAGATTATTTAAGCGAGCGTGTGCACGAACAGCAACGATAAAATGGCACAGATTGCGATGGCGTCACAAGTACAGAGGAACTCACAGAGGGGGGTGGGGACTGCCTGTCAGTCAAGGGTAAGCTCTCATAGCCAGGGTTGCCATTGGAGGAAACGTTTGGAGTCCTGTATAGAGATAGAAAGAGACAAGGACACAAGAGAGGAGGGAGAGGAGGGAGAGGAGGCACGGAGGATGAAGGAGAGAGGGAAACAGGGGTGAGACACATTGAGAAAGACAGAAGGGACGGGGGCCGCGGGGTGACGGGAGCCAAGGACAGGTAACAGGAAAGAAGGAGAGAGAGCGGTTAGAAATATAGTGCGAAAAAAACAGCACTCAATAAAACTAGTAGGTATTAGTACTACTGGCACTCGAGCAAGGCACTGAGAGCACCAGCAGCAGGCGTACAGTCCACTCCTGAATGACGATGCACTGCAGGATTTATACAATAATCTGCAATTACATGCATTTAGAGCTGGGTGTGACTCACCAGTCCAATTTCAGCTGTAATGTTGTTTCCCTAATGAATCTGTTTATCTGCATGATAAACCCCAGAAAGCTTTTAAAGCAATCCTGAGTAGATTCTATTGAAGAGGAGTGGACTGTATTTTTAGTGCTTGCTGAGTTTCTGAGCCTTGACAGTTTGGTTTAGTCAGTGTCCTTGTATTTTAGTGTTAATATTAGATATGGGAGCAGTCAAGATGATCAGCTGGCATTAGAATAGGACGTTAAATAGCCAACGATTAGGTTTCTCAGTGCTCTGACTAAACTTGGAAACATCAGTGAGGGAGAAAGAGAAAAAAAATAAGATGAGAAAATTGAAAGTGAGAAACAGGGAGAACCAAAAAGGAGGAATGATAAAGAGTAAAGGACAGATCCAGAGAAATAACTTGAGAGGTATGGACAACACAGTGAGGAGACAGATGAGAGTGATGCAAAGGGGTGTTTTTTTGGTGGGGGGGGGGGGGTCTGGGGGGTTACCTATAGTCAACCTGAGCCTCACATCGCCGGAGTTTTTACGAGCGCTGCCTCGTCAATGACACCCTCCCCCCAACACAGCAGTAGTCTACTACTGTTTAGGAGACAGGACGCCATTTGAGACAAGATCTGCGAAAATGACCGAGCGGCCTACATCGTCTGTCCTGAAACACTCGACAGACGAATAGACAGACACACAGACAGACAGACAGACCTCTGGAGTTGTGTCTGTTTCTCTGCCTAAACTCTAGTCCATATTGACCTGTCTGTGTGTCTGTCTGCAATGCATGTGCTTAACCTGGCAGCTCTGTGGATTTGGACTACATGTCTATATAGAGACAAAAGTGTGTGAACCTAGCTGACTACACTGCACTTCAACTATTCTGTAGTAAAGACAACTTTGCAACATCTGTTATGTATATCATGAATATAATGAATGCTGTTTGAGGGGAAATCTGTGATTTCTTCACCAAAAAGACTATGTGTCTGCACAAAAACGTCTTAATAGTGCTCAGTCAGTCTCTATGTGTTTAAGTATACTCTGTGTACATGCTGGACTTTTTACAATCCCTGATCTGGGGGGCATCAGTAGAACAGCTGCCCATAGGTACGCATCTCGACACAGAAGCACCAGCTTTATGCCAAGCTGTATCTACGAGCAGCCTCCTCCTCCTGCAACATCTGGGACGTTCTGTCTGTCTGTCTGTCTGTCTGTCTGTGTGTCTGAGTGTCTGTGTTACTCACGGGAGGGGCGGCGCGCTAGAAAAGGGGGGTGTCCACCCGGCCCCCGGGTAATTATAGAAGGGGGTCATGGCCCCTCGCTGAGACCCCGAGGCCGTCTGTCTACGTGCCTGATGGGAGGTGAAGGGGTCCTCACTCTCGCTGTCCGAGTCTTCGTACTCCTCTGATTCACTGTCGTGGTCCATGAAAGAGACAGAGAGGTGCATGTGTGAGCAGAGAAACGATGAATGTGCCTTTATACCGTATTCTCTTCATAGCTATATTCATTCTTATAGTTCCATTATAAGACATCTGACAAGATGTCTCCATGATAATCTCTGTCACTATTCATGATTAGTTATACTCTAATATTGCACGGAAAAAAGTATATAACATGCACGCTTCAGATGGTAAAAGTGACGTATTCATCCACGAATGGTTAACACAGAAAACATCAAACTACTGATCTACAGGACTGATGCTCTAGCAGCACTGATCACAAACTATCTTGCTGATAGCTGACGACACTTGAAGAGGATTCCCATGGAATCCTTGGAACTAACTACCTATTCCATATCCATCTCAGCAGATCCAACAAACCTGTGCCGTGGCTACCAAACCCCTGAACATGCAAAAAAGAAATTAATTTAAAATTTAAAATAGAATTGAGGAGAGCCAAACTTCATTATTGGTATTACTGTATTATACCCTTTTTAAACATGCTAGAATTTTTACTTCACTTTCAACCAATTATCTCTCATACACTCCAATATTTTTCCACATTGTATGCCAAGCAGCATTATATGCCACGCAATACCATTTTGTAATTGTGGTCTGATTGTGGATGTTTTGTGAATGGAGGAGCAGAGAACAAAATGTCCTCCACGACACTGTGGGACAAAATGGATTTATTGCTTTTCAGTACCTTCAACTCACATCAACTTTGTCGCCTCGTACTTGTCTCGTTCTTTAGTTTATGCGAGGCCATTCAGTATTTAACTAAGTGGGAGTGTATGAAAATAACAATGTTCTATTTGTCCCTATTTCTATGAAAAATTGATAGAACCAAGTGGCACCTACATCTTTACACTACATACACATATTCACACTCTCTCTCTCACCTGGGGAAGCTCCTCCAGGCGCCGGGCAGAGAGCAGAGGATGGCGGTGAAGGCCAGAGCAGAGAGGAAAGAGTAAAGGGAGAGGTAGAGCAATCCCTCCATCCCATCGTAGCACAGGCCTTTCAAAGAGTCAATGTAGTCCTGAAAGAAAATGGATAGATATATCAATGAATAAAAAGGATCAGTAATTTGGTACTTAGCTTTCATGCATGCATGCGCTGTGCCTTGTGTTACCTTATTCAGACCTCGGCAGTTCAGCAGTGCCACTAACTGATGAAAGTTGCCCTCTGTGGAGTTGAGTATCTGCTGAACCTCCCTGAGTGACTTCTGCCATGCCGAAAAAAATTGAGACGAGTTAAAAAAAAAAAATCTCTGAAAATGCGTCAAAAATGTTATTTCTTAAGCGGCATGTTTAGACCTTATGACATACCTCAGCTTTGGGGAACTGTGTGAGAGCATTTCTGTCCAGACTGGAGAGGTGTGTGTGAATGTTTGACAGTGCCCTCTGCGACTGGGTCAGCAGCTGCAGCCAACAAGTCAGTAGGGTTAAGCGCTTTTAATTTGCATTAATGCTCAAATATACCATTATTATGCTTAGCGAGGAGCTATTTATCTGGAGAGCAAATCATTTAAGGACAGGACACGCAGCAACAGCTGTAGCTCCTGTCCTCAAATAATTTGTCCTTGAGCAAGTCTGACACACGACCTGTTCCCTTAAATCA